>NC_047510.2:17050717-17350717 GCF_902827115.2 Pseudochaenichthys georgianus
TGCAGAGGAACATGTAAACAAAAAGCACACTGTTCAAGGTGTGCGCTGTAGGTGTAAGAAGAAAATAAGATAATATTGCTTTAACAATACATTTTAAATTGTATTCCTGGTATGTTAAGATATCTTTGTGAACTTGTATACACCCTATGCCCGTCTTACACCCTGAGACCCTCAGAGGCATCACTGCTGGTCGTAAATACCTGCCTGAGGAGATCAGGGTTGCAAAAAATCTGTCTGCTCAATTAGGTCAATGTTGTATTATTTGTTTAATTTATTCTTAATCTATGTATTGTATGGTAATAATGAATAAAAACGTAATGTATTGAACACATTCCGAAACAAAGCAGATAAGACAGAACTAGACTCAGACATAATACTAATTGTTGTTGAAACCTTTTGCGCTGTTGCTGCAAAATGGAAACTTTGTTGGTTGTCTATTCCAACTGGCCACTGGAATCAGATAATTGGTATAAGTTGAAGTTGAATTACAGTTTTTAAATATAGTTTAACATTCTTTATTAAACTGCTTCAATTTATTTCTAGTACAATTGGTCTACAGACATTACTACAATTATAATAGTTGTTAAACTACTGAGCTTATGAACAATAGAGTAAAGGTCACTGGTTAAGCCAGGATCAATATATTTGTTGAGGTGTGCGTGAGTTGTGTGCATAATAAATGTGTTAAATGAATTGAGCAATTTTTTTTTTAAAGGAGTATAATGTTGCAATCTCTTTAAGATAAGTAATTGCAGTTCCAAGATAGATGTTGTTTTCCCTGGGCCTCTCCTTCACAGGCCCACACAATAAATCATGAGGCTTCCAAATCCTAACAGACAGAGATCAGTATCACTTTGACAGAGATCAGTATCACAAATCCATGAAGGGGTTCTACTTGGCCCAATTTAAATACCATAAAGAGAGTATTCACCCAGCTGTTTTGATTTCTTAAAAAGAATAAAAATTCCAGTCTAGTTTCCTTCGAGTTCAGTCTAAGCTACGAATTGTTTCTCATACACATTCTCACTGCTGGTTTTAAACCTTGGGCAGACAAGCTGCTCACACACACACCCCCCCCCCCACACACACACACACACACACACACACACACACACACACACACACACACACACACACACACACACACACACACACACACACACACACACACACACACACACACACACACACACACACACACACACACACACACACACACACACACACTTTGGATGAGTATTTGCCTTATCCACTTTGTAAATTGTTGCCTTCTTTAGAGTTATTAGTAATTCAAGATTAATTATTGAATTAAATGTGCTACATAAGATAAAATACTGAAGCTTTGATTTGATCATTTCGTTCACAACATTAGACCTTGTCCTCTCATCTCTACTAGAATAAGATACGTGTGCATGTTTGGGTGTTTTAACACTCCTGTACTGTACCTAGTCTTGTTATCCTTTTCATTACAGAGCTGGGAAAATGGTGTATTGATTAGATTCTGATCCGTGCAAGTCCAATTTTAACTGACTTTAGTTCTAATGTTAATGTTAATTTGATTTCAACCCATAAGTAATTATTTAAATTAACTCAACATTTCACATGATGGATTAGTGTTCCACATTTTTCCCACTAATTTGTTTTATGATTAGGCCAATGGTAAAGAGAGACATTGATGACCCTGTGTCCTTTTTGTTAGTACGTGGTTCCATTTTGTCTATGGCCTTGGACGGCTTCACTAAGAGTCACAGAGATGCTATGGCTGCTCGACATGACATTAATGGTCTGGGGCCTCATTTATAACGCTGTGCGTAGGATTCACGTGGGAAGGTTGCTTACGTAGTAGAAATCCAAAAAATAGGTACAGAAATGTTCCGACATTTTCCGATTCACCAAACATTGCGTACCGGCGAGGAAAGTGCGTACAACACTTCCTACGCCGGTTTCCCGTTATAAATCACAATCGACTCGAAATGCGGTGCAGCTTTTGCGGGCTTCACGTAACGTCCATATTTTCCTATAAATAGTCAAAGAAACGCCCATTCATTCATTCATTTTGACTGACTTTATGAAGAAGATCGCAGGAAATGACGACAGAACAGCTAAAAAAGACATCTCACACCGTGTCAGATTTTGGTTATTTTGGGGAGGTCGAGATAAATCATATTGTTTGGTGGATGCAGTTTGAACCAGAGTAGCAGCATGAAGGTTGGATCGTCACCAAAATAAATAAATAAGTGGTCCGAAAAAGGTTAATGACAAAAATAATACACATAGCCTTCCTCAGGCAGTGTATTTGTACCGGGGACAGGAGACCCTCCCCTTGATGAGAAACTGTAAGAAATGATCGGGGAATCTCTCCGAAGTGGAGTCATGATGACTGGATCTGAATTATGTTTTCGTATTTGGTGGTTTGTGTCTGTTACGGCTGCTGTTTCTGCCTGCTCGGTAACCTGTTTGGGATTGTCTGCAGCTGTGTGTGATTATGTAAATGAGCTGTGTGGTTGCCCCAACATCATTGGCTGTCATCTCCTGGTCCACTTCCGAGGACACTGATTGGACGAGCGAGGGCTTCAGAGGCTTCTATAATACAAGGTTCCATGTTTCTTGGAGGAGCAGATGTCTTCCTAACCTCTCCCATCACAGGGGGGGCATCTGGATGTGCCACTTGGAATAGGCTCTGCTCTCAAGTAGATAGCAGAAAGAATGCAGGCAGATGAGCCTCCATTTCACTGGGGGGGATCAACTACAGTGCTCACTGAATGAGCCACACAAAAGCAGAGCAATTGGGGGGTTGAAATATGGCGCTCTGATGACGAAGAGTTTTGAGCCAATCAGCACCTCAGTGCTAATCTACAGTATCAGGATGCCTTTACACACCAGACATTCTGTGTCATAAAGAGAGGAGGAGAACGGGTCAGGAGGACATGTTCTTCCAGCTCTTGTACAAAGATAACATTTGAATTGAATGACCAGATGTTTACAGATGTACAATTAATGATTGTTTTTATATTTCATGAACAGATATGTGTTAAATAGTGGTGATAAATATATTTTGTCAGATCAGATTACACTTTCACACTAAACAAAATAAATTAATTGATATTTTCAGATTATAAGGTATTGAACAATAAGATATTTCTAATATTATAACAGATCATGTTACTATCCTTAATTGTCCAGCAATCAGGCTTAATAACACTACTCTTCAACGTATTACCCATGCACAGACAGACCTAAAATGATGTTTCAAGTTTTAAACGTTTAAACCTTCCTTCCCATGTTTTTACAAAAGTCTTTGAATATTTGCCTAATGTTGCCTAACATTTTGAGAATTGTTTAATTTTCCCTTCAGATTTTGAAATGACATAATGATTGATAGTTGAAGTAATGTAATTATGTTATCATGCCATAGTCTTTTGATTTAATATGTCGTTACGTTCCCACTTGGCTAGGGTACAAACGGGAAACGACACGACCAGATTGGATTTGGTATATTTGTTACCGGTGGTTTTATTTATAACTGAAACTACGTAAAATGATGTTCACACACACAGGTTGGCCCTACAACGGGTACATCTGTCACTATCGCACAACAAAAGGGGTCTCCAAAAGAGAGTTGCCCCGCTGCACAAAAGGAAAGGAAATCTCACTTCTAAAGTGGAAACAAACAATAAACAAAATGGGACTGTGGAAACACACAGCTGGTGCGGGTCTACAGGTGCTAATCACCTGGCTCTACGCAATATCCACTCACAGGAATGCTGGTCTACAGGTGCTAATCAACCTGGCTCTAAGCAGTATACACACACAAAAACCTACGCTAACACAGAACCCGACGACACACTGCTACTCAGTGTGCTCGCCCAGATACCCTACTAAAGACACTGCTAATCAGTGTAGCTAATACACAATGCACACGGCTAAATACTCTCAGAATTCGCAGAAGGAAGGCTTTGTCACAAGGAGGGGTTTGAGGCGTCTGTCACAAAATACAGAGCCTCCCGAATGATGTCCATGCCCGGCCTTTGTACTCCTCCCCCGGATGACGTGGCAGAAGCGAGCAGGGGTTGGATGACGTCAATCCAATCCCCATCTTCAGAGGCGGACCAGGAGATGTGCAGCCAATGATGTTGGCGCAACCACACAGCTCATTTACATGAACACACACACAGCTGAAAACACTCACAGGCAGATTAATGAGCAGACAAACAGCCCCCCCCCTTAAAACACAAACCCCACAGGGTTTTTGTGAACCATAACACCTCACAACACCATGACCACAGAACACATCACTCCAGTCTGGACAGAGCATCTGCGAACAAATTCTCTGAACCTTTCTTGTGGCAGATTTGCAGGTTGTAGTCCTGGACGATCAGAGCCCACCGCATGAGACGCTGATTGTGGTTGTACATGCGGGACAAAAAGACAATGGGGTTATGATCGGTAAACACTGCAACCAGCACAGAACTAGACCCGACATAAACCTCAAAGTGCTGGAGAGCTAACAACAAAGCAAGGGTCTCCTTTTCAATGGTAGATTAGCGTACCTGGTGTTTGTTGAACTTACGGGAGAAATAGCAGACAGGATGATCAACTCCCGCCGCATCTTCCTGCAGTAAAACAGCACCGGCCCCCACTGCACTAGCATCCACCTCGAGTTTAAAGGGCTTCGCAAGATCGGGAGCAGCGAGCACAGGAGCGTGACTCAAAAGTGTCTTTACACACTCAAATGCATACTGGCACTCAGGGGTCCAAACATAATCCACCTTGGGACTTATCAACCTAGTTAGGGGTTGGGCTACAGTGGAGAAGTTGCGGCAGAAACTGCGGTAGTAGCCTGCCATGCCGAGGAAACGGCGGAGATCACTCCTGGTGCCGGGCACCGCACATTCAGCCACCGCAGTAACCTTAGCCTCCACTGGTCTGACTTGGCCTTGCCCAACCTGCTTTCCTAAATAGGTGACCGTAGCTTTACCAAACTCACATTTAGCCAGATTCAAAGTAAGGGACGCCTGTGCGAGCCAGGTGAATACCTGCCCCAGGATCTTCATGTGCATCTCCCATGTGGGCGTGTACACAATGAGATCATCCAAATATGCGTTACAATTGCTTATTCCGGAGAGGACAGTATTCACCAATCTTTGAAAGGTAGCGGGTGTGAGGAATTGCAGTATCTCCTTCTCCTTTTTTCTGTTTGTTTGTCTATCTGTTTGTCTGTCTTCCTGGCTGGGCGTGGTTGACCTACTTTCCGTTTTCTGCCAACTCACCTCCGCTCCTGTTTCTCATCATCACTGATTACCACTACTCACCTGCTGCTGCTTAAAACTCCGGTTCGATCATCAGACTTCGCCAGTTCTTCGTATACTCACAGTGATACTCCATATTCCATTCCGTCCTGCCTGCCACGTCCAGCCCAACCTCCGTCTCAGCCCTGCTCCACGTTCTTCCCACTCTGTTGAGAGTCTACTTTGTCTCCTGCCTGTTTTTTGAGGAACGTAAATAAATCCAGTTTTTTTGACACTACACCTAAGTCTCCGTCCCAAGTGTTCTTGCATAGCGGGTTCAAGTTTTGAGTCTCTTTACGAGGAGCGTAACAGAAGAACTGGCCAAGAATGAACCCCGCAGGATCCGGAGCGGATTCTACCCCAATCCTTCATGCCCTGTCTAGTCAGGGCTCCCTCCTGGGTGAACACGAGAAGCTCATCCGAGCGTTGGTGGAGAGTAACCGGTCCATGGCTCATCATGTCTCCGAGTTGGCGTGCCAGATCTCCGCTCTCACTACCTCGACGGTAGCATTTCAGGCTACTCCCAGTCCAGCCCCTTTGCTCCCTCCTCGCCAGGATTTTCCTATCACCGATCCTGAGCCATTTCACGGAGATGTGGAGAAATGCAGAGGTTTTTTGTTCCAATGTAACAAGGTTTTTCGCCAGCGTCCTGTTGCATTTGCTGCTGAAGCAACGAGGATTAATTTTGTTTTGGGGTTGCTCCGCGGGAGAGCTTTAACCTGGGCAGAGGCTTTAAACTCTTCGGTGGATTTTGACACTCTACGTTTTGAGGGCTTCTCTGATCGGTTCTCAGCTGTTTTTGATCATCCCAACTCCTCTGGCTCCGCCGAGAATAAGCTGCTTAGCCTGCAACAAGGAAGCCGGACAGTGGCTGATTACTCCATCGAGTTTCACACACTCGCTGCAGAGGCTCGATGGGACGAGGCGGCTCTCAAGGCGGTGTTTTTAAGAGGATTAAGGGACCAGCTTCGGGACGAATTGGCAGCACGAGACGTTCCAGCGGATCTCTCAGAGCTGATCTCCTTAGTGTCTCGTTTGGACGGTCGTCTGCGGGAGCGCCGAGCTGAGCGAACACGGAGGGATTCACCAGTGTCACTCAGTAAGCCCAGTTTTTCTTCCTACTCTGCTCACTCGGTGTCTAGACCTCCCTCTTTTCCCCCGTCGTCCAGTGTGCGCACCTCTTCTCAGGAGGAGCCCATGCAACTGGGTCGTGCTAGACTTTCTCTGGAGGAGCGTCAGCGCCGGATAGGTGCAGGCCAATGCCTGTATTGTGGAAAGACTGGGCATAGCATTCCCAACTGCCCAGTACGGCCAAACTGGGAGGCTCGTCAGTAAGATTGGGGGTCCTGACGAGTCCACAGCAATCATCTCTAACCCCATCCTTGACTCGTTTTCTTATTCCCGCCAAGCTCTGTGTTAGTTCTATGACATTGCCTCTCCAGGCTCTCATTGATTCTGGTGCGGAGGATAGCTTTTTGGACCAGGAGCTAGCTGAACAGCTGGGACTCTGCTTGGAGCCGCTAGAGGAACCGTTAACTGCCTATGCTCTAAATGGACAAATCATCTCCTCAGTCACAGCACAGTCACCCCTTGTGACTTTAATCACCTCCGGAAACCACCGTGAACTTATCCAGTTTAAGGTAATATCCTCTCCTTCTACACCTCTGGTTTTGGGTTACCCGTGGCTACGTACTCACAACCCACACATTGATTGGGCAAAGGGAAGGATTATTGAATGGGATCAGCACTGTCTCGCTAACTGCCTGTGTTCTGCCCTACCTTCAACTTCTGTTTCCCCAAATCCTGTTGTCTGCCCTGATGCATCTGTAGATTTGACTGGTGTTCCTACTACTTACCACGACCTGCGTTGGGTCTTCAGCAAAGAGAGGGCTCTCTCTCTTCCTCCCCACCGACCCTACGACTGCCCTATTGATCTGCTCTCTGGAGCTCCTCTACCCTCCAGCCGCCTCTACAATCTGTGAGGGAGGCTATGGAGCTTTATATCACGGACTCTGTGGCTGCTGGTATTATTCGTCCCTCCTCTTCTCCTGTGGGTGCCGGGTTCTTCTTTGTAGGCAAGAAGGATAAGTCGCTACGACCTTGCATAGACTTTCGGGGGTTAAACAATATCACGGTCAAGAACAAGTACCCATTACCCCTTCTCACCTCAGCTTTTGAACCTCTCCAAGAGGCAACCCTGTTCACCAAGCTTGACCTTCGAAATGCCTATCATCTGATCCGCATCCGCCAGGGGGATGAATGGAAGACAGCGTTTAACACTCCATTGGGCCATTTTGAATATCTGGTCATGCCTTTTGGTCTCACTAACGCCCCAGCAGTTTTCCAGTCTATGATCAATGATGTCTTGCGTGACTTCCTTAACCGCTTTGTCTTTGTCTACTTAGACGACATCCTGATTTTCTCCAGGAATCAGGAGGAACACGAGAACCATGTCCGCACGGTCCTACAGAGACTGCTGGAGAACAAGCTCTATGTTAAGGCGGAGAAGTGCGAGTTCCACCAGAACCGGATCAGCTTCCTGGGCTACATCATCAGTCAGGGCAAGGTGGAGGCAGACCCTGGAAAGATCAAGGCAGTGGTGGAGTGGCCAGTCCCAACTACAAGGAGGGAGCTCCAGAGGTTTCTGGGATTTGCCAACTTTTACCGTCGCTTCATCCGGAACTTCAGTAAAGTAGCTGCACCTCTCTCCAGACTCACCTCCGTCAACATCACGTTCTGTTGGACTCCAGAGGCTAACAGAGCTTTCATTAAACTCAAGTCCTTGTTCACCTCAGCTCCCATCCTTATTCAGCCAGACACAGAGAAGCAGTTTGTTGTGGAGGTGGACGCGTCTGATACTGGAGTAGGAGCAGTTTTGTCTCAGATGGCTGGTCCTGATAACATCCTCCATCCCTGTGCTTTTTTTTCACGTCGCCTCTCTCCTGCGGAGCGCAATTATGATGTTGGTAACAGGGAGCTTCTGGCTGTTAAGTTGGCACTAGAGGAGTGGAGACACTGGCTCGAAGGCAGCAAGCCTTTCCTGGTCTGGACGGACCACAAGAATCTCTCCTACATCCAGTCGGCGAAGCGACTGAATTCCCGACAGGCCAGATGGGCTCTGTTCTTCTGTCGCTTCGACTTTTGCCTCACCTTCCGCCCTGGCTCCAGGAATGTAAAACCCGATGCTCTGTCTAGGCTATACTCTCCTGACTCTCCTGATCCTCCAGATGCTTCAATCCTTCCCAAGAGTTGTGTAGTAGGCGCCCTCTCTTGGGAGATTAATAACACCATCCTGGAGGCATTGAGAGAGCAACCAGATCCAGGCAATGGTCCTCCGAACCGTCGGTTTGTTCCTGATGCTGCCCGCTCCAAGGTTCTACAGTGGGTCCACAATTCCCGGTTCTCAATCCATCCCGGAGTAAACCGCACTCTTTCTTTCCTGAAGAGACATTTCTGGTGGCCAACGATCAACAGGGACACTCTGGAGTACGTTTCTGCCTGTCCCACGTGTGCTAGGAGTAAGTCCTCCCACCAGTCTCCTGCAGGGTTGCTCCAGCCCCTTCCTATCCCTAGTCGTCCCTGGTCACACATCGCACTGGATTTTGTTACCGGCCTGCCCCCCTCCCAGGGCAACACCACAATCCTCACTGTAGTAGACCGGTTTTCCAAGTCAGCTCACTTCGTTGCTCTTCCAAAACTCCCGTCAGCCCTGGAGACCTCCCAACTCCTCACAGAACATGTTTTCCGGTTACATGGTATCCCTGCCGACATTGTCTCAGACCGCGGTCCCCAGTTCACCTCTCGAGTTTGGAGGGAGTTTTGTCAATCCCTGGGAGCCTCAGTCAGCCTGACTTCTGGATATCACCCCCAATCAAACGGCCAAACAGAACGAACTAATCAGGACCTGGAGTCAGCTCTCCGCTGCATCACCGACCGAAACCCCTCTACTTGGAGCTCTCATCTCTCCTGGGTTGAGTACTCCCACAACGCTCTTACCTGCTCCGCTACTGGTCTCTCCCCCTTTGAGGCTTCATTGGGGTACCAGCCGCCCCTGTTCCCCGAAGAGGAGCGAGACTTGGCAGTTCCCTCAGTCCAGCAGCATGTGCGTCGCTGTCAGAAAATCTGGAGAGATACACGATCTGCCCTTCTCCAGACTTCGGCACGGAACCAGCGATCAGCCAACCGTCACAGAAAGGCAGCTCCTCTATACGTCCCAGGCCAGTCAGTCTGGTTGTCCTCCCGCAACATTCCTCTCATCTTTGAGTCCAAGAAGCTTTCCCCACGCTTCATTGGTCCTTTTCCCATCCTAAGGATCATTAACCCTTCCGCAGTTCGGTTGAAGCTTCCCAGAGCTCTGAGAATTCACCCCACTTTCCACGTGTCTCAGATTAAGCCGGTTCATACCAGTGAATTGATTGGCCTCGCACCTTTTACATCAATGTCATGTTTTATCACATTAGTTTGTGTGGGGACATCATGGAAAAGGCACGGGAAATCATCCACCAACTGGGTTACGTCATTCTGCTGGGCCTCCTGCAGATGACCTAACACAGTGGGCAATGTCTTTACCATCTCCGAGTTGCACAACCGAGCACCCGGCTGGTGATGTGAGCGCATTACCAAACCGTCGTCAGACGGGCCGGAACTATCTACCACTATTAACGCCGAAACAGCTACTCTTTGATTCTCCGAGCCGGCAGGCTGGCTATCAGCGACGGCGCGGGAATGGTAACGTTTCAACATATTAATATGACAGATGCGCGTTTTGCGCCGTCTCTCCGGAGTACAAATAACATAATCCGTGTCGCTAAGACAATCGTGGATTTCATATGGACCGAGGAATTTGGCTGAGAGCGCAGAGCCGGAGATAGGCAATAGTGCGAGGACCTTGTCACCTATTTCAAAGTGCCTAGGGACAGCGGCACGGTCATAATTACGCTTCATGACAGCTTGTGAAGCGGAGAGCGTGTTACGAATGGGTGAAGCAGGTAGGACTCAAATGCAGAATAACGAAAAGCAAGCTTTATTAAATAAATTAAAACTGTGGCAAAAACAAGGCAGAATCCAAAATATCCAACACCAACGAGCAGCACAAGGAACACAGACCGTGGAATGACATGGAGGGGAAACAGACAGAAAGCAGACAGGCAGGAAACGGGGGTGAACACTTTACACAATAAGACAGGAAACCCAAAGACAAGAAAAACACCAACACAGACAAAACTACAAACGTGACATAACCTGAGAATCGTGACAGAGCGACTCTCTAGCGAGTGAATTTGCTCGGTGCAAATGCTCACGGAACTGACTAACGTAATCTAATACGTTTTTATCAGGAGGACTATCAGCCGAAAGAAACTCATCGTGTAGGATTTTAAGTGGGCCGCGGGGCGTATGGCCGAAGACGAGCTCCGCGGGACTGAATCCTAATGACTCCTGAACAGCTTCACGGGCTGCGAACAAAACGAAAGGAATTCCCTCATCCCAATTTTTTTCTGTCTCCATACAGTATTTTCGCAGCATGCTTTTTAAGGTCTGATGCCACCGTTCTAATGCCCCCTGCGACTCGGGATGATACGCACTAGATATCACATGTTTAACCTGCAGTGTTTGGAGGACCTGTTTGAACAATTTAGATTTAAAATGTGTCCCTTGGTCACTCTGGATTACTCGCGGAATTCCAAATGTAGAAAAGAACTTCGTCAAGGCCTTAATTACATTTGTTGAAGTAATGCTACGCAGCGGAATCGCTTCCGGAAAACGAGTCGACGTACACATTATCGTGAGTAAATACTGTTGACCTGTTTTCGTACGTGGTAAAGGACCAACACAGTCTATCAACACCCGGTCAAAGGGCTCACCTATAGCAGGTATGGGATGTAACAGAGCCTGCGGAATTTTTTGATTAGGCTTACCGACAACCTGGCACACATGACAGCAGATGCCCAGGCTGATGACAATAGTGACACTCTCTCTCCTCTTTGTTCCTCGTAAATACTCTCGCTGGCTGACCAACAGGTGCACCCGGCATGCGGCGAGAGTTCTCGGAGAAAACACAGTTTTATGCATTAGCACATATTCGTCTGCCAGTACAGCAGCTGCGGAGAGAGATTGCACTTTCTGATCATTTATATGCCCCACAATACGGTCAGGCAATCCTCTCTTAAATTCCTCCATCAGGATTAATTCTTTAAAGGCAGAATACTCTGCAGCGTCACATGAATCAATCCATTTATGGAGCAACATCCCCTTCTCCCTGGCATACTCGACATGTGTTTGATTAGCCCCCTTTCTGTGATTCCTGAACTTCTGCCGATAAGCCTCGGGAACTAACTCGTACACCCTAAGTATGGCACGCTTCACCAGGTCATAATTTAGGCTGTCCTCCACTGAAAGAGCAGCAACCGCCTCCTGAGCTCTCCCGTGAAGTTTACACTGCACTAACAGAGCCCAGGCGTCAGCCGGCCACTGTAATGCCGCTGCCATGCGTTCAAACGCACCGAAATACGCATCCACTTCAGCCTCACGGAAAACCGGCACCAACGCAACATTTTTTCCTACATTGAAGGCAGGTGGATGAGAAGGAAGTGAAAAGCTTTCTCTAGGATTGCCAACAACACCGGATGCGCGCAGTTCGGAGTCTAGCTCCATCTGCCGTATCCGGATCCGGACTTCCTTATCTGCCTCGATTTTCCTTATTTCCAACTGGAACCGGTGCTGCTTGTCCTGCTCCCTGTCTTTTGCCTCTAACTGTAGTCGGGCAAGACGGATTTTGAGTTTATTCCCTTCCCGGGAATCTGTACTGCCCACAGGAGAGGATGGACCTCTGCGAGGCGGCGTGAGCGGTGCCTCACCCGACTCGCCCCCCTCGCTGTCACCACTCTTTTCTTCAATAAGTATAAACTCCGCCGCCTGCCTCTGACGTAACGGGTCTTTAGTTAGAACTTTGGACACTGTGAGCTCAGCAGGTACAGCCAGTACTAATAATTCCTTTCTCACCATCTCATCCACTACCAATGTCTTCAACTCTTGCTTTAACATTTGCCGGCTCACCACAAGACCGAAGTGCCACGCTATCTCTATCAAGTCGTCCTTTTTACACCCGTCCAGCTCCTCATAAGACGGCCAAACCAAGAACGCTTCCAAAGTGAAGGATGCCATTTTTGGGTGTACCTCCCACACGTTTTACAAAGTTTTTAGCCACAATACAACCACCTATAACCCCAGGAATTGATTTAAAGATCCCGGACGAGAGCCCCCACGTGTTACGTTCCCACTTGGCTAGGGTACAAACGGGAAACGACACGACCAGATTGGATTTGGTATATTTGTTACCGGTGGTTTTATTTATAACTGAAACTACGTAAAATGATGTTCACACACACAGGTTGGCCCAACAACGGGTAAATCTGTCACTATCGCACAACAAAAGGGGTCTCCAAAAGAGAGTTGCCCCGCTGCACAAAAGGAAAGGAAATCTCACTTCTAAAGTGGAAACAAACAATAAACAAAATGAGACTGTGGAAACACACAGCTGGTGCGGGTCTACAGGTGCTAATAACCTGGCTCTACGCAATATCCACTCACAGGAATGCTGGTCTACAGGTGCTAATCAACCTGGCTCTAAGCAGTATACACACACAAAAACCTACGCTAACACAGAACCCGACGACACACTGCTACTCAGTGTGCTCGCCCAGAACCCTACTAAAGACACTGCTAATCAGTGTAGCTAATACACAATGCACACGGCTAAATACTCTCAGAATTCGCAGAAGGAAGGCTTTGTCACAAGGAGGGGTTTGAGGCATCTGTCACAAAATACAGAGCCTCCCGAAATGATGTCCATGCCCGGCCTTTGTACTCCTCCCCCGGATGACGTGGCAGAAGCGAGCAGGGGTTGGATGACGTCAATCCAATCCCCATCTTCAGAGGCGGACCAGGAGATGTGCAGCCAATGATGTTGGCGCAACCACACAGCTCATTTACATGAACACACACACAGCTGAAAACACTCACAGGCAGACAAACAGCATCCGTAACATATGTAATGAAGTAAACATAAAGTAATCCTGAAATTGAGGACACTGTAACTTTGCAGCTTACAAATTGATCAAATCACCACTGTGAATTGTATACCTTAACTGTGATTTTATACCTCAGCTGGATCTGTTATGATCCTGATTTTATACCTCACCTGGATCTCTTATGATCCTATGTTTTAAATGCATTTGACTAGTGATTGCCATAAACTAAATCTTTAAACTGCAAGCTGGTTTTGATTTTATAGTTTGATAAGTGAGATCAATTAATGGTTACATATTATTTTAAAGAAGATGTTTTTGCTATTATGCATCTGTGTTTTATGTGTTTTCATTATTGTGCTTTTGACAACAGATGATCCAAACATTGATGAGAGATGATTTTCTATTGTGATTGTCTGTATCAATCATTGTGGTTGAATGTTTCAATCTTATTCTACTCTGATGTAATTGATGTTGTGTAAGACCACACTCAAATCTGAAGACGCCTATTGATTTAAGTATTGACCAAATTATTATTAGACTAATGTTTTCAGGTTATCAAAGATGATAAAAAGAGTGGACTGTTAGAGAATATTTCTTCTCTCTTCCTAAGTGTCAAATAATAATTCTTCCTTACTCCCAAGATATTTAACCTTATTGCCTGTTGACGTTTTACGACCAAACCCTGGCTCTGTTATCTCTCTTAAGGAATGGGAGGCTCCAGCTATGTTGATAAACCAGTTCAACTCTCGGTCACAAAATGGTTTACGACTGTGGGAACGCTGGCTTCTAAACACCACTGACAAGTGATTGAGTATTTCTAGTTGGGGGATAATCTCCTCTAGCTCCACAGATGTTTACGCCTCCCCCAATATGCTGATTAACTCTCTGTAAACTAGTTAAAAGGTCTATCGAGAGATAGGCTGATCAGAATTGACATGACAACCCACCCGTGCAGTCAGAACCTTTTGCTGCTGTGACTTGTGATATGAATTCTCCGGACGTATCCTTGTAATAAACTACCAGTGTTTGACATCAAAGCTCCAACTCTCCTCGTGTCTCTCTGAGTCCTGACTCTCCATTGCTGCAGTAGTTTCCCTTATAACAAGTAAGTCTCAAGTCTGTGCACTCAAGTCACAAGTAAGTCTCAAGTCTTTGCGCTCAAGTCCGAGTCAAGTCTCAAGTCAGGTTGGGCAAGTTCAAGTCAAGTCCAAGTCCTAAACTTTAACAAAACGAGTATTAACCTGTTGAACCCCATCGACCCGCCCCCGGGCGCAAAAACGCATCATCTGCAGGAAACAGCGTCTGAGGGCTTCTTAATATTTAATAAACTATGAATGTTTCATATCCATGTAACGGGAAGAAACTCAGCTAACTGATATTTTTTTTTTTTTTGCAAAAAAAACCACAAAGCTAACGCTGGGTCTCTGAATTAACCACGAGCGGAAATTTTTTAAGGCCGTTAGCACAGAACTCTAGCTATTCCGATCGATATACTTATTGGATCTGCACAAACAAGCTTAGATAACATCCTGAGATTCCACAGATTATAGAAGTATAAGGATCATCACTGAGCAATCAGAACTCGTGACAGGGGAAGCAAATACAGACAACACACGACGTAGCTTTAGGTAGCAAAACACGGAGATATGCTCACCTTAGCTGTTATTCTGATCAAGTCGTGTTCAATGGCATTAAAACGAGAAAAAAACGCGGCTGAAGATTAATCCATAGGTTAATCCAATTTGTCTGTCACTTTAAAAAATGTATTGATAATCCATCATTCAATTTGTATGCACAACTCGGAGAATAAAAATTAGCTTCTAATGGTAGCCACCAGAGTGTGTCACAACTCCGGTTTTGGCTACGCGTCACTCTCACTCCTTATTTGGTAACCTGTGTGTGTATGTGGAACTTTCCCTCGATTCCATTGGCTCTAGCGGTTAAAAAGAGATGTCAATCAGCAAAATCGACTAAGGGGCGCCAGAGATATGTAAAATCCACTCAAATGACCCCAGAAGTGGGTTTTTCTGCTAAACCTCTCTAGCACCCTGTATCAATCCCTGTATCAATCTTGATACAGGGTACTTATTATATGTTGTACTTTGGATTCCTAAAGCTTTTAGTCTAACATCCCATCATTCAAGAAAACATTATTTTGGACGGACACTATAACTTACAGTTTTTTACTATGTTCAATCTGAATTTTCTTTAAAATAAAAAACATCTACAGTATATTGATTCTGACTTGTCTACATCCAACTCAAAGGTTTATCATTACTTTGAGAAAAAAGATTATTAATGTTCCCCTTTTAGAAGTGTAGTTATGGTCATTTGTTCTGGAAATGTCCTGAAAAACAGGGATGGGGTTCAACAGGTTAAACAAGTCATGATGTGCTTTTCACCAAATGTAATGACATCCATCAACAGAATAATGTTTAATAATCAAATTGCTCTTTATTAGTCACATTAATAATTTAATAATCCATTTTCTCTCAGCTGGTAAAGTAAAGTGTTTTTTTCTATTTTAAGAGGGATAAGTAAGGTACAGTAAGGCTACTGTGACGGTTTGAGTTTAATTGATAAGATCCCTGATGTTGAAGCGACCAGAATGTTTATGTCTACTGACAACATGTTATAAGGGACCCACAATCTATCTTTATGCAAGGGATAATGTGCAGCGACTTGGTTATTATGGGGAAAAAAACCTGAATCTAGATCCCTCTGCAGGTGGTACTTTAAAGTGGACAACATTTGGTTGTGATAAAACGCCATCCTGTTTAAACCACGTCGAGGATTATTTCTGAAATAGTATGGAGCTCAAATGCTTTTTCTCTTGCAGGTTTATCACAAGATGAGTTCTTTTTTTATTTCCTACTTTTTAAACACATGTGCTCTAGAGTACAGGTTAGCTCTGAATGTTAGTGAGGCTTGCTAATGTAAACAAAGACGAGATTACGTCCAAAACACGTCAGGCATTGTTTCTGATAGCAACTTTCTGTGGGTCCGCCTACGTCACAGCGGATGGACACGTCACAGCGGATGTAAATCTGTATCCGCTCGTTGTACACCCGTTTTTAAAATATTTGGGTACGGAGGAAAAGAGAGAGGGTTTTATTTTCTGACGCTGCGTCAGTTCCCTGACACACCAGGGACACATATTCATGTATAAAAGACATAAAAAAGTGCATTTTGCATGATAGGTCCCCTTTAAACAAAAGTCCTTTTTTGGAGGGGGAGGTGACCTGAGATTGTGGATAATTGTTCTCACCCTTGAACCCTCCTCCTGAACAATAAACAATGAAGGACTACTAATCCGGGAATCTGGGAGAAGCTGACTGCAATGATGGAAAACAATGGTGGTAAACTTCAACTTCCATGATCTAATGCTACTTTTAAATGCCACACAAATCTGTCATTGTTTAGATATAGATAACCATAGTGACAGATATTAAAGAGAAAAGTATAAAACCTTTTAAAACCATCTTACAGAATGGTTTCCATCAGGGCAACCACAAAGCAATACGTCAACAACTGGAGGACCTTTAGGTGCAAAGAGTCAGCAAACCTCCACTCTGCTCATGTGTCACTGAGCAAGGCACTGAGCCAGTTGCCTGCTTCTGGTGAACTACCAGATTGTCCTCACCAAAAGAACAACAGCATTTCTCTCTTGTTCCACTTTATCACATTTCTGGCCTTTGCAAACCTTACTCAGCTTGTTTTGGGAACAAATCAGGGGACAATAAGTTGCTTTGTTGCATTGGCTGCTTTTATGATAACCCTGTACAATTGGTAACTTAAAAATAATAACGCTTCTTTTAATTTTTCAAAGTTATGCAGCAGGCAAATTAGTCCAAACTAATCTGATCACAGTGTGTGTTGCTATTGCTCAACTTTGTGGACTTGCAGTCTTGGCTCTTTGTTTTCTTCTACACTTCTTGTCTGCCTTCTTGCAGAGTTAAGGGAATTTATTAAAAAAGCATTTCACTGCACCGTGAGTGCAAGTTTGCCCTTGGTTCATTTTGTTTTGCTTGGCTTTTCAAGCATTAGTAACTACTCGCTATCAGATGACAACATCCGTCACCTTATACACATAAAACTGCACTTCAGGGTCACTTATTTTCTTTAAACTGCTGCGCATTTATTTTGAGATCCACATTTTGGACATCTCTGTGATGGTTTTATGAGTCTAAATGAGAGATGGTAAAAGTTTGAGGGTTCAAATCCACTTATTTACAGCCAGCAACATGGACATATCTAGTGAGGAGGTTTTGGGTGGGTGAATGCAGAGGGTCTCTCTGGGATCCCTGCTGCGTCCTAAGATTTAAAATGTGAAAGAGGACCATGTGTTAGGGTGTGTGAGAAGGCCAGTTGGCAGGAGTGACTGACAGATCAGGTGAGCAGCGTGCTCTGCTCATGCGTGCGGATCCAGCTCCTCTGAGTGATCTGAAGTGGCTTCAATTAACTAAAGCAGCCAAGTGTGAGGAAGGGGACTGTGTGTGGGGGGGGGGGGGGCAGGACCTAGACAAGCCTCTTGACAGTTTTTGGCGGGGGTAAGATGAGTGGGAACCTCTGACAGGTCCTCCACCAACTCAAAGCTTTCTCCATCTCCTTTTAGCTAATTACTAAGTATCCACATGGAGACACTTGTCACTGTGATCACAGCAAATTGGCTGTAACTGCAGGGTCAGCAAGGACTGTCTTTCATTCCTGTGCAGGTACACACACATGTAGTCTTGCACAAAAGCAACCCACACAATGGTTTTGCATCATTTTAAATTCAAAAGCTATTTCCAGTTTCCAGAGAGAACAGGAATAAAGTCACTAGGAGAAAATCCAATATCACAGGCACTGGCTCATGTACATCTGCAAAAGAATATTCATGTTGATTCTGCTTGATGCTTAGTGCGTATGATAATATAGACAGGAGATGATTAAAATATCCCAGCATTTCTCAACAAATCCCACACACAGATTTAATTGTCATGGATATATGCAGCAACTCTGATGTTAGAAGACACTGCCAAGTGAAATGCTAGTTCCACTTTGAATAAAGAAAGGTAAATCACACTCCACACATGTGCTAACACGGTAGATAAAGGTGAACTGTGTCCTGAAATATCTTCTGTCTCTACATCTGCTCTACATTTACCTTGATAATCAAAAATAAAGTTACCTTGTTGAATGTTTGATGTAACTGCAGACAAACCTGTACACTCAAGCAGGCCAGTATGTCACATCAATAATGCATCTACTACAAAAAGTTGGGTCTATGGCCTCCAACTGAATAAAGTGTGCTCTTTTCATCTAGCGTTTGCTTTTGTTTTCTTGCTGTCTTGCTGTTCTTGCTGTTCTTGCTAGTTTTACATTACCTAATTAACATGGAAACGTGTTTGGGGAGGCATGAAACACACAGGCCCACATAATTTCCGCTTAAGGATATTGTATCGTTCTTTTTTTTGTTGGCCTCTAATGTTAGCACATCCTCCAAGCCTCCGCCCTCATTTCCCCTTCTAAAAACCTTATCTCCTTCCTTTTTTCTTGCTTTCTGGCTTTTATAAGAACTGAGGCAATTTAAAAGACGACTGAATAAATCCTCAAACTTCTTCACTCGTTGCCATTTATATGATCAAGTGCCTGCTGCATCCTCTGTTCTCGTGCTACTTGGTATTCCTCCACTGGTATCCTTTGGATCTTCTGTCACCTTCATTGGTTCTGAAGGTTTGCATTTTCTATTCAAACCATCTACCTTATTTCTCATTCTGGACCATAAATGTCTTCCTACCCACTATTTGCTTCAACGCAAGCCATCTGAGAATAGGTGCACGCCTCAAAAAGCAAAAACAAAACATAGTTTGCTTCAGTAAAACTACTGAACTACAACTTAGTAGCTCATTATTTGCAATGACATGTTGGCAAAGACAAACGTAATCTCGCAGCATAGTCTACAAGTAACAGTAAATTGCAAATCCAATTTGTTGTAGACCTGTTACATAATTGGGTTGTTTGCCCACGCTGACCAATCAGTGCAGAACACATGGCGCCAGGAAAACTGCAACATTTATGAAGTACAGTATTTAAAAGATAGTTAACACTCTACCTAATAGACCTACAAACATCATTTTGACTCAAACGTGTTCATATAAGTCTGTCTCTATAATTAAAGTATCATGGGCTGAAAGTGTCTCTAACACCCCCATATCCACCCCCCCCCCTTCCAAAGTATACTTGCCATTTCCTCATATTGGTACAGACCAATACCCCTCCTTCCCTCCCCCAGATCCTTACACCATTTGGTACTCACCTAGATCAAAGTCCTGCGCACATCTGTTCCGCTTGCTGCTGCCATGACTGGCCAGCTGGCCTCTGTCCATCAGGTCTCTCTGTCTGTAGGTGTGTCAGTGCTGCATGTCTGTCCAAAGCCGGAGCTTCTTGGCAAGCTGCAAACGCAAACAGCGGAAATAATCAACAAGACTCTAGTTGTGAGAGCGAGAGTGGGTGTGAGCCAGTGCCTTATCATATTCTTGCAAGAGACTCCTTGTCAAGTTGACTGTTTGTGTGCACATCTGCTGTGTAGGAGACTTGAATGCAGAACGTTTTTTAAGATGGAGTGCGCGTGTGACAAGATATTACAGAGACACATTTTTTAGGTGGCGAGGTTTGCACAGCGAAGTGGAACAAAGTGGAACAGGGGCCTTCCCTACGCAATTACCCCCCCGGCATTAAAACACTAATCCCAACACACACTGTATCTGGACTGTATCCAAACAGCAAACTAAGCTGAGCCACAGGTGTTAACACAGCCACGAAGCGATCTCATTTCAACAAATCAGACGATGGTGTTTATAGTAATACGATTTAAAGCAGGCTTAATGCCTCTTTAATACTTCTTGGGTTCTATTTACGCTGACCCATAAATATGGATAAAAATCTTTGTGGATATAATTCAGATGTATACGCTGCATTTTAATGTGATGTCCAGCTGATAAACAAATAACAGTACAACCGTCTGACAGAACAGACCCACTCACAATTTCAATTAACTTCAAAATATCAGCTACCTAGATAAATATGACTGCTGACTCATACTCTAAATGCCTATCAACCAACCAGGCCAACAGGATTTAATAGAACCATTTATTCTAGAAAGGTCTGTGGATGGTAACAAAATGCCCAAGGCTTAACGGCCAAAGTGATGCTCGCTGGGCTCATAATACAGCCGACCCATAAACATTTCTGACATTTAAAGATTACAAGTAAAACATAGCTGGCTGATTTGAGTCAATTGTCTTTTATTCCCAGCACATAAGTAGCGTTTTAAATCAGGCTTGAATGACTTGAAATGGCAATAGCTACAGAAAGTTGCCTCAGAAGTAAAAATTACTTCTCTAACTAACTGTCACTAACATTTGGCTAGATCTTTTAAACAGAAAAAAAGGCTACACTCTGGCTCTTTGTATTCATGACCAGTATCCAAACTGCCTGTGGGCTTTTACCTCAGGAGATGATCTACATGAACGAATGAAATATCTTAAGAGCCACATGTTTACACATACATACCAATGAAATGTCAATCATATGCATAATACAGAGGTTGAGTCCTGAGAGAAATTTCAAAAAGGGAGCCTGTGTCTCTAATATGTGTGTGGTTCCAGCAGCGTCCAATCAATATTTTACCTGAAATGAATATGTGACCACTGACTCAACAAAGCAGGTGTTCACTCCAAACATGATACAAAAAAATAGATGCAACCTGGATCAATAGGCCCCCGTTTTGAAAATCAATTTAATACCAACCTAGTTTTATAAGACAGGCAACAGGCAAAGGGGGGGGAGGCTGACATTCCTGTCTATAACACCCCTTTAGTACGTTTTTTTATTGCTTTTGATTTATTAGATTTAGCTGCAAAAGTTGAGACAGTGACTTGACTTCATAATACAGAATGCAGTATGTAGAGTATTGTACCATGGCTAAAGGAACTACTGGATATTCACAGAAAACTGTACACCTTTTAGAAAAGCTTTCTACATTAAAACATGTCAAGCTATGACATTTCAGCTTATTGCCGTGTTTACTTGCATTGCATGATATCACCAATGTTGACACTCTTGGTTTATTGATAGATTAATGGCGAAACAGAAGTTAAGTTGCCATCTATTATGATATTCTTAAGGCAACCGCTTTCAGTGAAAATAAACAGAAAAAGCTCTAAAAACCAACTGTTAGCTGCTCTGGACTAAATGGCAGCCAGAGAGTTTGCTACCAGCAGGTGAACAACGTGGAATATTAATAAGCTAAAGAGACACATTCTCCACAGAGGTTGGTGGAGAAAAGATAATAATAAGTCTGTGTTGTGTTCACAGCTTGTTTGTGCTGCCCCCAAGTGGATAACAAATCTGTTATGCAAAAGGAAAAGATATTCTACACTATCACATCTGTGTGCTATAAAACTATTATGATATGACAGCCCAGTAAAACAATGTACTGATCTTTAACTTCTTCTTCCCTCACTGTTTTATTTAGTAACTAAAAATGGTCATCATTATTGAGGACTATACTTTTTGTGTTCAATATTCACAACAGCGAGAGGTGTGATACCGAGTTGTGACCACAGGAAATGAGGTATGACCTGTTGCTTGTAACAGCCCCATCCAAAGTTGAGATAAGCAGGATGGGCCCAGGCCTTCATGCCCTTTCTGTCTTCTCTGTCCCGTGTAGTTTGCCCTCCTGTGTCTCTGGCAGTCCCAAGTGGTCAGTTAAGACGAAGACAGATGACAATACACAATCTAACCAGTCATGCCACCAAGGCCTGACATGTTGACACCAGCAATGTCTCTGAGCATCATGAGACACCATGGTCCGTCTGGGAAATAAAAAAATAAAAAAGGAGGATGGAGCTGTGAGACAGGGAGGTGGGAAACTACATTTCACAAGCATGGAAAATAGAAAGAAAAAAAAATAGCCCAAGAGACAGAGAGGGGGAGAGGTAGAATGAAAGATAGGTTGATGTACAACAGGCTGATGAAATAGAGCGGGAAAGACAGAGGGATAAAGGAGTGGAACAGCAGCTCAAACAATAGTCAAGAAATACAGGGAGAAAAAAACAAGAGACTCGCTGAAGGGATAGAAGACAAATCATTCAGAGGGCAGAGAGGAACACGGAGAGATGGGGGTAGCCCGAAAAATAAATAAAAAATGTCAGACTAAATTCTTCTCTCAAAAAGAGAGGAGAATTAAGGTGGAAGAAGGATTGCTCCTCTACGTCTCACCGCTCCTAAAACCTGCTCAGACTTAAAAAGACCAATATGTAAAACGGAACAAAACGCCAGGGGGGTTACATCAAGCGGTTCACTAGATTCAAAAAGAGCCACAGAGGGAGAATAACTGACACAATTAAGAGCATAACTGTCATCACAGCCAATCAACCCACCGCCCACACACCCTCACAGAGCAATAGACCCATGATGAGGAGGGCTGCTAATTCCCCCTAGCAGCACTAACTACTAATAGTGAACACCAGATACATTAAAGGCCTAAAGGCTACAGCTTCCTAATGCAACAGAAACATGAGACACATGTACAGAATCTCTCCATCACAACACGTTCCTGCCTCGTTTGCATTCTGAGAGAAAGGCTGACATTTAAATATAATCCTGCTGACATGCAAATTAGGTGAAGCCAATTCCACATGTGCATCAGAAACAAGAGAGTGATGTGTGAATCTGAAACCAATCACAGGTGGATGCATACCCTCGCTCAATAAAATACAAACTAAATGTAATGAGCTCTCAAGCTCCTTCACGGTGACATTTCCCCTTGCATTTCTCCATATTTTACAACTATCTCCATATCTCTTTCTCCCCATACTAGTGCATGCCCCCCCACTCCACCTCCCCTGGCTCGGATTTCCATTTTAAATCCACTTCTCTGCCTCTATCTTTTTCTCCCTCCATCCAAAACAACAGCTATTCCAGAAAGAGGGCCATCAATCTTCTTCAATGAGACCAGAGTGCGAGGGAGTGCCAAGGCTAGAGCAGATTACTATCTCTCCTTACCACCACTCAACAATAGATAACATATAGAAGGAGAGGATGAGCAGGCGGGGAGGCACGGAGGGTCGACAGCAAGTCAAAGAAACAATCTGAGATAGCAGGCGGACACATTAGATCTTAAAAACCTCAAACTTCAACCCCTGTCAACGGCGGAGAATGTTAAGTAAAAATGAAAAGCAGCTGAATTTAAAAACTCTAATCCTAACTGGCAACTCTAAACATGACACATGATTTATTTCCAAAGAGAGCCTCGCCTATGGAAGACAGGAGCACAATTCAGCTTTCATCTCCTGTAAACAGCTGCCTTTGAAGGAGGATTTGAATTCAATGGTCCTTTTTATCATTATAAATTATTCAAATGGTCAATACATCTTTTGATTGCCTTGATATTTCATTTGTCACAGAAATTATTTGAAAATCCACTTCAATCAATCAATCAATCAATGTTTATTTATATAGCCCAATATCACAAATGTTACATTTGTCTCAGTGGTCTTCACAGTGTGTACAGAATATCAGTATGACAATACGACACCCTCTGTCCTTAGACCCTCACATCGTACAAGGAAAAACTTCAGAAGAAAACCCAGTTTAAAGGGGAACATGGGAGAAACCTCAGGGAGAGCAACAGAGGAGGGATCCCTCTCCCAGGACGGACAGACGTGCAATAGATGCCGTGTGTAAATTGAAAAGATAATACATTTGCAACATATGCAACTATGCAACTATACCAAAGTCCAACATGCCCTCTTGGAATTGCATTTAAGAAACAAGCAAATATTTTGTCTTGACATTTGATTTAATGTTAGGGTTTGACAGAATTTTGTCATAACTGCCTATTGATTTGATAAATAGTCAATCTTTTATTCAGCCAAGAAGGCCGAAACAAGACTAATTCTGAGTATAACTGGGTCACAAGCCAAGTTTAGCTACAAGTGCTCTCTGCAGCCAGTGTCTGTTTGGGTGGATAAAGAGAACTGGATACAGCGCTAAAAGTTGCTCGGTGGCGCATGAAGTCAGGATCGCTCGAGTTTCAAGTATACGATTAATCCGATCTTCCCTGAATCTTAGGGCGGTCACATAAAGCAAACACAATTGCATTTTCCTTAAACTCCGCCTCCCAGCTGCAACACCTCGGCCAGTCTTGGCCCAAGTCAATGGAGGAAGAGGAACAATTTGAAAGACATTAAATAATGCATACTGAAATTAAGTTTTAAGAGTCGCATATATATTGCTGTTTCAAGTCCAGAAAAAGACAACGCTACAAGGTGTGGTCTGGAAAGGTGCCAATTCACTTCTTTTAGCAGGGCAATGCATGAGAGTAAACAGAAAAGAGATGGGATGAAGAAGAAGCAGCTGATGTTTAAATAAGTAAAAATAGACTCCAAGGAAATAGTTTGACCTTTTGAGAATAGGTCTAATAGAAAGTTTTACATCCATAAACCCGCAGCTTTGTGATTTTTAAAGAGTTAAAAATGTGCTAAGGTGTTTGGATGTGTGTGTGACGCAGTGTTGACCCTCACAAAAGGTGGCAAAGCCAGAGCCGTGGCTTTGCAGCTGAGGAGGGGTTTTTAACGAGCCGCATCATCGCCCTGTGTTGCAGTTGATATAATCCATACACACAGAGGCACACACACATGCAGGCACGTGCACACACACAGTGCAACACATCAGTAAATCCAAAACCCAATGTGAGCTTGTACTGAGGAAAGCCCATGAGTGAAAACTTTGTGATACATGAGAAAGTGCGGAGGAGAGATTTTGCATGGAATTTCTTTCTTTCACAACAAAGGCTCTGTGATCTCGTATTACTTATAGAACATCTTCTCAAGCAACAATGTTCAATGCAAGGACACAACTAGACCATCAAGCCAGCTCTGACAGCTACATCCACAATTGAACATGATAGGACTAATCGCTATGCAGCTTTCTCACTGAGTACAACCTGGGAGAGTTTTGTCAGACATAATACACTCTCCTTGCATTGTCACAGCTCTGTTGAGGAGGAAGGTTAAACTTAGAGCTGTCTGTAGAGCTGTCCCTTTGCAGCAGCAGGCTCTGACTGGGGATCAGCGTAGTGTGGCTTCTGTTGGGCCTTTGGGCCACGAAGTGACGAGAAAGAGGAGGCAGAGGTGGGGGGGCTCAGTCTAGCGCTAAAGACTTTGACACTAACATAATCACTGATAATTGATTTGCCTGGTAAGGAAGGTGTAACATTAAAAGATAAAAAAAGAGCAGCAATGGTGTCAGCACAGCGTCAGGGCTTATGTGATCTGATGGGGCCGACACTGCCTGTCACACGCCGGCTGATCACACAAGAAGGGACGGACACATATCATCCAATCAGCCCTGGACCGACTCAAAGGGGCTTTGATCAGCAGCGGGCCAAGGGAAGCAAGGGGGGAAGCCAAGGACGAAGGAGAGACCGAGGAAGAGGTCTTAAAGAAGACAGGCGTCCTCGCTGTTACAGGACGACCCTGAGAAGACTCATGACAGATACAGTGACAATACAATGAGCAGCACCAAAGGGTCAAACAACATATTGACCCTAAAGTGGGTGATATAACCATGCCTAGAGTGACAATAATACATACACGCAGATTTTATTCATTTTAACCATTTTTATTTCGACTGATATGAGATGCTTCAATTCTATTTTGTATTTAGTTAATGCAGTTTACTGACACAAAGACTATATTCTTTTGAACACTGAACTAAAGCTAAAGTGGTTAAAGTGAATCTGTAATTATTTTGATGGCCAATCATTTGATTTGTTCATTTATCAAGCAGTGTTGCCAAACATTACTTGGTTCCGACTTCTAAAGAATGAAAATGTGATGTTTTTTTATTTTCTTTGATCACTGAAAATCGAAGGTCTTTGGGTTTTAGACAATTGTTAGAACAAAAGAAAATGGCACCGTGTCTTTAAGGAAAAGAAAATTGGCTTGTTCTAACATTTAATAAACTAAATAAACTAAAGAGTAAAACACAATAAATCATGACATTGAATTTCAAACAAAAACAATTGCTGAGAGCGGAGCAACTATTATGTGTTTAATTTAGCTTTAGTTGGTTGGCTTTTATTAGTAGACTATAAACAAATTAAAATGGAGTAAAAAGCTGCAAAATAGCCTTTACAAAATACTAAGAAATTAATCAATTGTTTGTCAGCTCTACATTTGCTTTGCACTTGCCTTAATCAAAATGGAGCATAACTGGCAGCTGATATTGCAGTTACACTCTGCCTAATGTTATTCTTATTAGCTTATAATGAAATGAGTGACTACAACAGTACTAAGACCTTTTATGTTATAGTGTAACTAAACACATTGTTAACTTGCTGCACCTGTGATTTTAACAGACCCTGTTTCTTAACATGGCATAACATGGAGTGCCAACTCTACTCACCCTCACAGCTTTGTTATTAACGTGTAATGGAGACCATGAGGTAAGTCTAGTAGCGGTGACTGGGGTGTGCCTATCTGCTGAGTGAACTGATGAAGACGGAGGGCTCCCTGTAGCCTTACAGTCAGAGCGCTGATAAATGTGCCAACCTCCACCCTTTCCCCAACTGCAGGAAGGTTGTGAGTGTGCATGAGAATAAGCATGGACGCCCGCTAGACTGGAACTGACAATATTAAACGGCAGTGCCACAGTTTTCATGAATACAGGGAGGCCACTGGAACCGAGGGGCAGGAAGGCCTCTTTTATGTCACCGACTACACATTAAAGGAGCCAGTCAGACTATCTGTCCTCCTACACAGCACCTATACACCTACCGAATCAAAGGTTGCTGAGCACAAGCAGCATGAGACAGACAGACAAACACACATTGCAAAAGACAAACGCGCACAACATCATGTCGAAATAAATGGCTGGTACGAGATCAAAGATTCTACAGATGTTTAAGTGAACCATAGGAGCTCCTTCAGAGGTAGACTGCAGGGCTCGGATATCTCATAGAAGAGCAAGGGAAGAAAAATAAAAGAGGATGTAATGACAAATAAGAGGGGGGGAAAGGGGAGCAGCAAAAGCCAGAGGCGGCAGATGGAGAGAGAAGGAAGACTGGGATGAAGAGCGAGTTAGAACATGCAAATAAGAGCCTGATGAGCAAAACAGGGAGTAGGGAAGAGCAAGTGAGAGATTATAGGGACTGTTGGAAGAGAATCTGAAGAGCAGAACAAAGCTGACAATAAAAAAAAGTTTGAAGGGGAGGGGTTGAGAGAACAGAAGGAAATGGCAACGCATGAGAGATGACAAGCAAGCGTCATGCACCCTTTTGCTGCTAAAATGGATGGCATGCTTTCTCATAATGTCCTTCAAAAAGTAGTGCTTGAGGCTGTAGACTTGACAGCACAATATGTCTCAAGAAACAAAAATGCAGGATACAGAGAAATTGAAAAGATGAAGAGTGGTACGAAGAAGGATGGAGAGGTAGAACAAGAGGATGGAGACGATCCCCAGAGAGGCAGCCTATGGCATCTGTTTGTCACAAGTTACATCCGCAGGGAGAAGGGGGGGGGGGGGGGGGGAGTAAACTGAAAAGGTAGCTCTTCTTCTCAATTTTGAAGTACCCGGCTGTCCTACACCAACAGCTGGAGGCTAAACTTAAGCTCCACCAACACCCACCAGGGACAGAGGAGAGGCCTTGGGAAGGGGGTCATCTACAATCACAAACCAGATAGAAAATACAGAGACTCACATCTGCATCATTAGCAGAGCAGCCAAAAGCCCCCTGATGTCTACCCACAATCACATCCCTCAGACATGTGGCCACCACAGTGACTGTGTGTGCACGCAAACATCCTCTGCACAATCGCCATAGAGCAATGTCAGCCTCCTCTTCGTGAATATTCATATGCCTCATTAACACTCAAGTGGGTAGACACAGCATATTGCATGAGACTCCCGTTACTTGGAGAGAGAGATGAGGGAACGAGAGGAAAGGGGGAAGAAGAGATGGGACACATGGCGGCTGTGGAGAAAGCAAAAGGGGAAAAGATACCAAGTAAGAGGAGAAGCCTTCTTTTCTTGCCAGCAAACTTTTTTTTGAATCTCAAGAGGAGAGAAGGAGGAAATGTCCTATATTGTTCCGGGAGCTGCCTCCTGTCGCTTTCCCTTATAAAGCCTGACTAGGGCAATATGAGAGCAGCGTCAGCAGCAGGGAGAGCACAGCGGGAGCGCAGGGTGGGAATTACAGACCATTTTACACTGCAAATCCTCCAGCAATAAAAGCTTTAAAACAGCTGCAATTTCTCCTGTAATGTCTGGCTGTTCACAATAACTGCTAAACTGTAGGGGATATGTGTGAATACAAGCTGTAGTCAAACAAACAGTCATGCAACCCCCGTCCTTGTTTGGTAACAAAACACACCGGCACAGACATACAAAGCCCGGCTGTCTCATATGCAGACACTGCTTCAGTCAGTCCACTCACTCAGACTGGGCTCTGTGAGGCACTTGCCAGCAGACACATGCAGACAGATACCACACATAGAGAGAGGATTATTTTCTCTTTATGTTGTAATGCCAGTGAATCTCTTCACAGGAACTGCCAACATGGGAAATCTCCCATCCTGCAGCTGTGTCCTCAGAGGGACACTGGAAACTGCAGAGACAGAGGACTATTTCCTTGACTTTTTCACTGTGACTTTGGTGATAGAAACAGCAGGCCACTCAGGGAGGAATAGATGACACAAAATGGGGACATGCCCAAAATGTTGCCCCACCAGAGTCACTGCAGTCCTTCAAAAGGGCACCGACCAACCCGGGGTACTATAATTGGACCCGGTCTCTGGAAATCAATACTGCTGCTTACATCAGGGGCCAACACTAAAGCTATTTCATATTCCACCTTCTTCACACAATTTCTGACAAAAAAACACCCTTCAATTTCAGAACAGTGTGAACTATCGATTTCACAGCCATGATTCTATCTCTCACTCCCTATCCTCTCTCTTTTCCAGTCCCCTACCGATGACACGCAACCCCTTTACCAAGCAACGATTTCTATTGAAGGTGAGGAAGGTGGACTGGTTTTTAGCTGGCCACTTCATACTTGGAAACCATTTTAAACTCTCATAAGTGGCTTTATCTCACATTATTTTATGGGACAATTCCATCAACAAGAGGAGTTTCATTGATCATGAGGGAAACTATGTCTATGTCTATTCAAATGACAAAGGTGAAGGCTGCAGACACTATACCCTTTTTAGATACATTTTAAGAACTGCAATAAGGTATTCTGCATATATTATTGTCAACCTGATCTCACCAGAATGCATGACTCCACCGCGACTTCTTAACACCACAATGCGTGGTGGAGTCACGAACTTTGTTACATTTACGTGTCTGCACCACGCAAACAACCCCAATGTAAAGTGAATGAGGCTCCTTTGTCGTGATGCACACACGCATTTCTACAACGTCCCGCAGTGAGCGTTTTTTAAATCTACTTTATAGCTTGTAGTAACTCACGGGAGGCTTCTTTTATTTTATTTGTATTCATAATTATTTTTATTTTTCGTCAGAATGTAAAAATTACATTAGTTACGAATTTGTGTTCTCAAAAAACAGTGCATTGTGTGTAATGCAACTGTGATTTTTATTAAATTAGTTAGTTTTTAAGGAAGGCCAGAGCTTCAGCTGTGTCATATAGATTGTTCCCTTTAGTTAACGTTATTTAAAAGATAATGATCATGTCCCCTGTATTGTATTACGAGTGTCCATTCCCATTGGATAACGGAGAATTTTACACCCGGAAGTAAGTAGCCTATTCTCCTTACTGTCGATTGATTTTACAGTGATATCTGCACTACTCATCGACTAAAAAACACCAGATTATCCTTGTTAATTACACAACATTGATAGGTTTGAATTGTGTACAATGCTTTTGTATTTTCCCCCTTCGATTCGGAGAAACAAATATTTTCTCGGAATTTTTTGGACGGCAGAAGACACTACACTACCCAGAATCCTCAGCTATCGTTTGGGACTACACCATGTGCTTAGCTTGACAAACCCCGTCCTCAAGCTCTTTGATTGGTTGACCTCCAACTGCATTACATATGAAAAAAAAAAGGTTTCGTAAAAGAGAAAATCAGCTTTATTTAGCAGTGCTTGCTTTACTCTTTGAAAGTCATCACATGAATGCATTGTAATAAATGGTTTGGCTGCATTAAATATTACACAAACACCTTCACTGAATTTCATTCAGGTGTAACTAAAGTCTGATTTAAGGGTTGTTTATATTTCACATAATTAATCCAAATCTGTAAAGTAACTAAAATAAATGTAGTGGAGTAAAAATACCAGGTTAACCTTAAAGAAAGCCCTCAGGATTATAAAAGACCACCATCACCCCAGCCACAAACGGTTCTGTCTGCTGCAGTCTGGCAGGCGGTACCACAGCATTCGGACTAAAACCACCAGACACAGAGACAGCTTCATCCCACAGGCTATACGATTATTAAACACCTGAACTTAGAAACAACATTCATCTGGCTGCTACTTAGAAATTATTTATCTAATATATCATATTCCAATCACTTGTATATAGACACTTATTGCACTATTTCACTATTTTTTCTGTGTATCTGTTTTATTGCGTAGCACTGTTGGAGGAGCCTGTGACCTAAGGGGGGGAGGGGGTAGGACACGTTCGATTCCTGTTTTGAATAGTGTGCCGTCGATGGATTTCATTCCATTTCAAAGTCCTTTTGGACGCTCTGTGTAAACTTCGCGCATCCAATCACAGAGGTTGAGGACTGATCACGGGGTTTGTCAAGCTAAGCACATGGTGTAGTCCCAAACGATAGCTAAGGATTCTGGGTAGTGTAGTGTCTTCTGCCGTCCTAAAACTCCGAAAAAATATTTGTTTCTCCGAATCGAAGGGGGAAAATACAAAAGCATTGCACACAATTCAAACCAATCAATGTTGTGTAATTAACAAGGACAATTTGGTGTTTTTTAGTCGATGAGCAGAGTTGGGTGTAACGCCTTACTTTGTAACGCGTTACTGTAATAATATTACTTTGTCGGTAACGGAGTAGTGTAACACGCTACTTTTATAATCCAGTAATCACACTACAGTTACTAACATTGCCCCGACACGCGTTACTTCGTTACTTTCTAAAATCAGTCATAATCAAACCTCAACAAACACCTGCAAAGAACACATGCTAGGTGAAGCTAACGCACACAGCTGTTGTTTATTTATATCACACACACACACACACACACACACACACACACACACACACACACACACACACACACACACGTAGTTCTTCTTCTCTGTTTTACGGTTGTTGCTTGTTTTGAATGACGAATACACACTACCGCTGCCTGCTGGTAAGGAGAGTTATTGCCACTCACACATGCGCAGTTCGTACGTGCTCGGCTGAAGTCTGTCTCCAGTGCAACACATGGCCAACACGCAGGAGAACACGCTGACGCAACAGCGTGAGCAGAGATAGACTGCGCAAAATATACAGATAGCAGGAGACAGAGGACAGCCACGGTCAGATAGCAGGAGACAGAGGACAGCCACGGTCAGATAGCAGGAGACAGAGAACAGCCACGGTCAGATAGGAAAACATTCAGGAGCTATCTGGATCAGTCTTATGCGACAATGGAAACTGAACTAAAGAGAACATTTGAAACTTTAGCAGTCTGCGTGATCTGCCTGTAGGGAGGGGCGGGCCGGCCCTGCGAGTAAAGTAACGAGTAAAGTAACGAGTAAAGTAACGAGTAAAGTAACGAGTAAAGTAACGAGTAAAGTAACGAATTACTTTATGTAGATAGTAACGAAGTAGTGTAATATATTACTTTTTTTTAAAGTAATATGTAATAGGTAATATATTACTTTTTTTTAGTAACGACCCCATCTCTGTCGATGAGTAGTGCAGATATCACTGTAAAATCATTCGACAGTAAGGAGAATAGGCTACTTACTTCCGGGTGTAAAATTCTCCGTTATCCAATGGGAATGGACGCTCGTAATACAATACAGGGGACATGATCATTATCTTTTAAATAACGTTAACTAAAGGGAACAATCTATTTGACACAGCTGAAGCTCTGGCCTTCCTTAAAAACTAACTAATTTAATAAAAATCACAGTTGCATTACACACAATGCACTGTTTTTTGAGAACACAAATTCGTAACTAATGTAATTTTTACATTCTGACGAAAAATAAAAATAATTAAGAATACAAATAAAATAAAAGAAGCCTCCCGTGAGTTACTACAAGCTATAAAGTAGATTTAAAAACGTTGTATAGAATAAAAGCTCACTGCGGGACGTTGTAGAAATGCGTGTGTGCACCACGACAAAGGAGCCTCATTCACTTTACATTGGGGTTGTTTGCGTGGTGCCGACACGTAAATGTAACAAAGTTCGTGACTCCACCACGCATTGTGGTGTTAAGAAGTCGTGGTGGAGTCACGCATTCTGGTGAGATCAGGTTGATTATTGTTGATCAACTAGTAAACTTATCAGCACCGTTTTTATTATATTATGAAATTAGATATTACCGACTAAAGAGGCCCTTATAGTCAATATAAACAAAACATGGAATTAAATGTTAGAAATCACCCCATCACAGAATAGTATGACCGGCCAATTTTAATCAGAACACTACAAGCATTCATGTATAATTAATTGAGACTCTCTTGACTTTTGGAAATAATACATTATTACCACTGGCTTCAACATTATACCTAAAATAGAATCCTTCTCAAATGCCAAATCAGACAATACTTCAGCCATGACAGAGCTGGATCTGGTAATCAAACCATTAGGATGGGTCTCCATTTTCCAGGCTTAAATGCCAGTTAATATCACCAGAATTGAATCTGACTTTTGGGCAGTGACACTTTTAACCAACTGTGTTGTCATTCATTCATATTCAGATGGCTTTCCTGGGTCACGAGGCCTGGCAGAGACCGGGGACCTGACCAGTTCAGATCACAGGTCCAAACTCAGCATGCATGCATGATTTAAATACATCTAAATGGCAGATGGCGAGAGCTGGCTCGTGTCTAGCTCCGGGACAGAAGCAGCGATGCAGGGGAAGCAGAGGATGAGGCTGCGTATGAGTGAGAAATGGCTTTGCTTGTCTTTAAGATGACTTTTCCTCTTAAAACATCACTTCATCTGTGTCACTTCTGCTGCCAACTTGTTATTGTAAAATAGGAAAGCTGGAAACCCATTGGATGCCGGCACTGTCTGCATCAGTCACACACTGACTCACACATACACACAGAAAATACATTTCATCCTCCATATTCGAAACAGCCAATAGCACTGGCAGGCATTTGCGACCCCAATCCATATTTCAATTTCCCTCCTCTCATGCAAACTAATTCAATACTTGTTGCCTTCCCTCACAAGCGATCGGCAATGTGAGAAATGAGCTTCTTCTCAGGTTGAATCTATAAAAAGGCTCAATCAAAGGCATTTTTTAGTGGGCTTCTGCCTATATCAATTATGTCTTATGCCTGCACACGGGAAGATTCTTGTAAGTAGCACAAAAGGATGGAAAATCTGCTTGGCAACATTCTACCAACACTGTAACCAAATCACAATCACTTTCTATCATATTTTCTGAATGCATTTAGCCCGAATTAGCCACATTTAAAACTCGTATTTTAAATCACACACTGTCACTGCTTTATGTCAAGAGCACTTGTGTTTTTAAACCATTTAGAAAAGCATTAGGCTAACAGCGAGATGTGAGTCAACTGAGTATTTAAAATATGATATGCTCAATTTTGACCTTTAAAGTGGATATTAGGTTTAAACAAGAATTGGATACCTTTTTCACACAAACATTCATCAATTTATGTATGTGAACTCCTGAAAGAACCTCAAAAAGCCAGACAGAGAAATAGACTTTGGAGACATCAGCTAACATTTTGGGGAATGAAGCCAGACTGCCCATAGTGACAAGTACAACTTGGAGGAATTTAAGGATCTTCTCCTAATCAGGCTTATAAATATGAAAAAAACTTGATTAGACTTCGTATGATGGATTTTACTCTGACGGAGGAAAGATTTCATTGACTTTCCACTCAGTAACAGTCACATGTTTTAAGAAGCTGTACACTGTAACGACTTAGAAATAAAAATGTATGTTGACAACCTCCTTTACTGAAGCAATGTAGTAAGTCTCCAAAAGCACACAGCTTAATAGCTGTTACAGTTTTTCTTACATTCACTGGCAATGCATTCAGCGTAGAATGCTGGAGATATGAGCATGTTTTTCTGCCGAGAGTATTGATTTGTGTTTCTGTTGCTGCTATGGCCACCACAGTGCTAGATGTAAATTACTCCTCTCCAGGATTGAACATACTATTTTGTGGGTAATGTTGTTCTTGTATCGCATAACTGGACAAGTGCATTTTGTGAACACAACCCTGTTGAAGAATGTCAATAAATAATCCTTGAATCTTTGAAGTATTTACACGCACACACTTATTTAATGTTGTTGAAACAGGAAAAGATGAGTAACAGCTGCTGCAACTCAGGTGCCTGGCTTAACTTTTCCTATCAACTCTTTGGCCATGTAAAGGGAGAAATACGCAAAGTAATAGCGACACATTTAGAGGCTTAAAAGAGGACAGCTTTACGATGCCTGTGCAGCCTCTATGACTCCATTCCTGTCAGATACTATTAGCTTGGCCTCCACAGTGTGTTTCGATTGGCTCATGGCCTATTCCCAGCAGTTACAGAAGCACCTGCCGTAAATAAACCAAATGGCTGCATCTTGTAGTGTATGAAGGGGGGGCGGCTGGGCACTTGTGTGTAAAGAACATCTGACAGAGTGGTTGAATAGTTTAATATACAGCAGCAGCTGAATGGACACAGTCGACTAGAGGGAGTGCTCGACACACATCAGCTTAAGAGTTTAAATTTGATTCGTGTTTAAAAAGAATTCAAGCAGCCAGGCGAGGAAAGCACTTCTAAATCAAGACAAGTGGCTTCATTACACTCCACACACTCTCTTATAAACAAAAGTCTATCTACAAGCTGCCAGGTGGAAGTGGAAGGAAAGGCCACCTGTCTAATAACTGTTTTTGATGCTCACAGCTCAGCAATATGAAATTGAGCATCTGGCCTGTCCCCTCCAAACTGATCTTGCTAACAGCATGCAGATCTGGGTTACCCTTATACAGAATTTACTTCACCCAAATAACCAACAAACATAATTGTGTGTTCATTAATCCAACCCAAGTGTTTCTTTCAGTTTCACCAGAAAACTAGAATAATTAAACTATTTTTAAACCAAGATATGTGTTCCTTAAAAACAAAACACCCCAAGAGTGAAATAAATGGAATAATACTTTCTGGTAACAATTACTATAATGCAATGCATGACATGCCGCCGTGGAATTAGTTGATTTCTTTGGCTTTCTATGGCTTTCTGAAAAACAATTTCCTTGTGCAGAAGAAAAACTGTTCTGCTAGCTCAGTCAACTGAAAGAAAAAGGCTGCTCACACAATTAAATGAAAAATCAGCTACGTTGTACTTTGAATTTTAAATAAATAATACACAGAATACACGAATAATGCCTTAGTAAATAATCGATAGCTTAATTATCATGAACAGTAAATATTTCATGCATATATGACTAAGAAATATTGAAATTACTTGTATTGTATTGATGTGTTGTGTACTGAGTGTATTCTAAATAAGAGTATTAGAATAAGAAGTAGGATATTTGCCTCCAAACTAAAGGCTACTTCAAAAGTGTTAAATATACTTGAGTAAATGTACTCAGTTACTTTCTGCCATTGATAATGCATCACTCTTCTTCTTTGCTTATTTTTGTAACCATCTTGTAGAGGTAATATTAGGAACTCTGTGCAGTACTTTTAGTGTCTACTGTAGTTGCAACCTGTAGCTATCCTGCACTCCTTATGGAGATTATACAGTCTATCAGTCTATGATTGAGATGCAACAGAGCAGGTGGGGGGAAACACTTGGTCACTATTTTGCAGAATGCGAAGATAAAGCATCACATCTGCTCCTACACTGTGATCATAATATTGCATGTGTAGGCAGTAGCTTTGAGTTGCTACAGCAACACCAACATTTGGCCTAGCAACTGCTAAACAAACCCAAGAGATATATGTATTTTCTATATATATATATATATATATATATATATATGGGAAATGATTTATTCAAAAATGATATGCTACAGTACATAATCTGTGACGCATTTGTGTGTATTGTGTTTGTTTCCCGGGGAAACCCTCACAAGGAACACTGGCTGTTGTTATGTCTGCTGTGACGTTAAGTTGCCGCTTGTAATTATGCCTTTACAAGCTTAAAAGTTGTATTTATCATCTGAATTTGGCGAAACAAGTTTAATATTAAAAAAAATTGAAATCAGATTAAAACAAACTTTCACGGACCCTACCGTGTTATCTATGATTGCTATACGCTTTTCATTCATAATTCCAGCGGGAGGGAGGGGGAGCAGCGCTGCAGAACAGCAGAGTGCGGGCTGACCGGTGTCTGTGTTGACAGAGACAGGCTACAAGTGTCTTAGGTTCAAGTTAGACAACTAATGTCTGGGTTAGTGTTCATGACTTCATGTTTATGTCATCTTAATGGTTAATCTTAATGCACACACATTTTCCGTGCTTTCCAATGTTTTAAAATAGTTTTATTCCCTGAATACACTGAATCTGGGGCCCCCTGGTGGCCAGTACATACATTATGTGGCCCCCACCACCATCCAAGTTGCCCATCCCTGGTCTAAGTTATATCTCGCACAGGCTCTGCCCTCTACTGGACTCTATAGGTACTCCCCTCAATCCTATCTATGCACGCACATTCTTTCACTGAGACTTATACCCGTAGCCGGCCCCCTGTGCGGGCCTACCTGAATGTGCGCGCATCCACTGCATAAGAGGCGGCCCCGCCCGCTCACTGCTATCCCTTTCCCTTTCTCTTTCAGCTAAGCAGCTATTGACTAACTGAGTGAGTGATTAAACAGAAAACAGGCAAATTCAGGCCCGTTCTGGATCTCCGTGGTCTGAACCTTCACATTGTACGCAAAGCATTCCAGATGTTGACTGTGAAACGGTTATTGGAACTGGTGCAGCCAGGCGATTGGTTTACAACCATCGACCTGAAGGACGCCTACTTTCATTTCGGAATTGCTCCGAAACACAGAAAGTATTTATGTTTTGCCTTCCAGGGGGTGGCCTACGAGTACAACAGGCTGCCGTTCGGCTACTCCCTGTCCCCGCCCACGTTCAGCAAGTGCGTGGAGGTGGCACTCCAGCCGCTGCGCAGCCGGGGCATGAGAGTATTCTTTTACCTAGACAACCTCATAGTTATGGCCAGCTCCAGGGAACGGGCAATGTGTCATACGGCTCAATTGATCCTACATCTAACCGAGTTAGGATTTGCGGTCAATTGGGAGGAGAGCGCCCCCATGCCTCAACAACAGGTATTGTATTTGGGAGTGGTGCTCGATGCAGGCAGGCTACACGCCACCCTGTCAGAGAGCATCCTTGCTACAGGCAGTTTGCAGACTGCGACAGGGGGCAAAGGTGACGGCTTTAACTGTTATGCAGACCCTGGGTCTCATGGCAGCGGCTCACGTTGTGGTTACGCTGGGGTTACTGCATATGCGCCGCCTGCAGAGGTGGTTCTCCAGCCTGTGTTTAGATCTCAAGAGACACAAACGGTGTCCACCACAGCCTGTTACAGGCTGGGCTGGGATGGTGATGGCGATGGTGATGGTGTGAGGAGCGAAAAATAGAGCCCCTATCTTGTAAATTAGGTTCTATTTTATCGTACTTACAGTTGTTGGTGGACAGAGGGCTTGCTCATTCCCCAGTGAAGGTGTATGCAGCAGCCATTCCGTCATGCCATGAGGGATTTGGCGACAAGTCAGTTTTTGCCCATGCAGCCACTGATGTCGCGTTTTTTGCGAGGGGTCAGCAGGCTGCGCCCAGTAGTGCGCGTCTCTGCCCCGCAGTGGGACTTGCCGCTGGTGCTCGAGGCTCTGTTCACAGGACCATTTGAGCCTCTGGAGCTCTCTTCCCTGAAAGCACTCTCATGGAAGACAGCATTGCCACTTTCCTTAACGTCAGCCAAAAGAGTGTCTGAGTTAACCGCTTTATCGGTGCACCCGAGTTGTTTAAACATCCGGGGTGACCGAAGCGGTGCGACACTCAGACTGAACCCCTCCTTTGTGCCTAAGAGCCTAAGGAGTACGTTCAGGTCGAGGGCTATTCAGTTGGGGGTTTTTAATCCCCCCCCCCCCCCCCATAGTGGGGCGAGGGAGGCTAAATTGCACCTCCTCTGCCAGTGCGTGCGCTGGCATGTTATGTAGAGCGCACGACTACCCTTAGACTCACAGAACAGCTGTTTGTGTGTTTCGGCGGTGGGGTAACTGGAAAAGCTTTGTCCAAGAAACACCTGGCAGGCTGGCTTTGTGAATGCATTTCACATGCCTACAGACAGGCGGGGAAGACCTTCCCCACGGGAGTCCGTGCACGCTCTACACGAGCCATGGCCAACAGCCTTATTTAATGGCGTAAGTGTGGAGGACATATGCACGGCGGCATCTTGGTCAACACCAGGTCCCTTCATCAAGTGTTGTCTCTTGGACATGTCTGGTTCCTTTTCATCATCTGTGCTTGCTGGAGCAACGCAGGACTGGTGAGGAGAGAGAGGGGGGGCTGTGGGTCAGTGGGCATCTGACCCCCTCCCCGGACGTAATGTGCCTATGTTTTCCGGGCCCCCGGCCCCGGGGGATGTAATGCGCACATGGGCCCAGAGGGCTGTTTTTTTTTTCTTTTCCCTAAATTAAGACCGGGGGAGAAAATTCTCTACGTTATGGCACACCTCCGCAGGGTAAGCGCGTCAGGGTGTGCCAGGCCCACCGCAGTCTCTTTTTCTTCGCTCCTTGGCGTTGGCCGAGGGAGAGGTGAGGGAGGCGCAGCGGCTGCTAGACAGGAAGCCGGTCTGAAACAGGGGGTTGGAGCAGTACTCTCGCGGGACAGCAGTCCGGGTCCGGCTCCGCCCCCTGTACCCATAGAGTCCAGTAGAGGAGGGAGCCTGTGGGAAATATAACGTAGGGTTACGTATGGTAACCCATGTTATATAAGAACAGCGGAGCCCTCTACTTATGGAAGCCCTGCTGCCTATGCTGCTATGCTATGCTAAAAGAGAAAGTAAAGGTATAGGAGTGAGCGGGCGGGACCGCCTCTTATGCAGTGGATGCGCGGGCATTCAGGTAGGCCTGCCCAGGGGCCCGGCTACGGGTATAAGTCTCTGTGAAAGAATGCGTGCATAGATAGTGTTAACCGTGATCGTTTTTCTCGCGTCCAGGAGAGAAGCTTAAAAAGGAGACTAAATGGAGTCTCTGAGAAGGTTCAAAATTGGTACTTTAATTAATAAAAAGCGCAGTAATGTTACAAACAGGATATTGTTCAGTCAGGAGAGAAATGCTGCAGCTTCCTCTCCCAGGTGCTGGCCGTGTAGAAGAGAGCTCACATGCATTCGTCCTTCCCGCTTGCTGGCTGTTTGCTCCTCCTCTCTGGGAGCTGTAGTGACGTATAGGGGACTTCCCCCGTCGTTCTCCTGTGTCCGATATCGCGTTAAACAGAGGATTTCGACATTTTACATTCATTGCTTACTTCCACATGCCTTTTCTCCTCCTGATCTCTTTAACTATGTAATACATGTTAACGGCGTCAATAGCCACTTTAATGATACTAATGGACGGTAGTCCCGGATGTCGTCATGAAGGATTTTCAGAATAAAAGCTTGGTATTGAGAACTTCCGTTTTTTTCCAGAATAAAACAGCATTTAAACTAACGGTATGTTTAAGGTACATTATGCCATAAAACATTGATTTTAATTTCTAACAATAGGATTGAGGGGAGTACCCATAGAGTCCAGTAGAGGGTTCCGCTGTGCTTATATAACATTGGTTACCATACGTAACAACAAGTCATACGACCAAATGGGCCGATTGTTCAGGCCCTTATTACGACCAAATACGTTGTTTGTTCAAGCGCTTAATACGTCCTATAATTACGTTTTAAAGTGTTCACCCTCTAGTGCTCCCGTTGAATGCAAACGTTACAGATGGTCGTTTATTCACAAATAACCCTCTCTGTAAAATCCTAAATTGTAGGATAGTTTGGCCATTAAAATGCTTTTTGATTAGATTTCTAGTGTATATTGTACTTTTAGAATCCACGTCCAGTCGATATGTAGGATCTATAGTTTGATAGATATTACGAAGATGATTTGAGGTATGCGGCAGCCTCCATGTAAAGTTAAGGGTTGAAAACAGCATTTCCGGTCTCGACGTTTTCATAATAAAACCAATGATCAAATGAATTAACAGTGATATCTGCAGTACTCCATCCATCCATCCATCCATCCATCCATCTTCTCCCGCTTATCCGTGGTCGGGTCGCGGGGGTAGCAGTTCCAGCAGTTCCAGCAGAGAGCCCCAAACGTTCCTTTCCCTGGCCGCATCAACCAGCTCTGACTGGGGGATCCCAAGGCGCTCCCAGGCCAGCGAAGAGATATAATCCCTCCACCTGGTCCTCCACCTGGTCTACCCATTGGTCTCTTCCCAGCTGGACGTGCCTGGAACACCTCCCTAGGGAGGCGCCCAGGTGGCATCCTAACTAGGTGCCCGAACCACCTCAACTGGCTCCTTTCGACGCGAAGGAGGAGCGGTTCAACTCCGAGTCCCTCCCTGATGACCGAACTTCTCCCCTTATCCCTAAGGGAGACACCAGCCACCCTGCGGAGAAAACCCATCTCGATCGCTTGTATCCGCGATCTCGTTCTTTCGGTCATGACCCATCTTTCATGACCATAGGTGAGGGTAGGAACGAAAATGGCCCGGTAGATAGAGAGCTTTGCCTTCTGGCTCAGCTCCCTTTTCGTCACAACGGTGCGGTAAAGCAACTGCAGTACCGCTCCCGCTGCTCCGATTCTCCGGCCCATCTCACGGTCCATTGTTCCCTCACTCGAGAACAAGACCCCGAGATACTTGAACTCCTTCATCTGCAGTACTCATCAACTAAAAAACATCAATTTAACCTTGTTAATTATACAACATGTATTGGTTTAAATTGTGTACAATGCTTTTGTACACAATGCTTTTGACTTTTATATTTGATCCAATTGGTAGATAGGTTATATTTACATCATAACGGTGCACAGCTGTTAGAAAGGGATTTTTTTGTAGTTTTTAAAGATATTATTTACTGAACTACCTTTCCAACTCCTCATGCAGTTGACTGTTACAGGTCTATACAGGTTCATGGTACAATGCAGAAGCTTCAAATCGAGAGACTGAAACTGTATTTTCCTTTACTGTTCTGTTTTAATTTCATGATAGAGATATAGAATATAAAATATCAAGAAGATACTGTAGTGATCTCTACAATAAAACAGTTTAGTGCAGGACGTCCAAAGATATTAACAGGAGGATGTGCAAAACAGACAAACTAATAAAGCTTTATTTAAACATTAAAGAATACTTTAAGTTAAGGTCTTCTTTTGAATAAGAAGGGGCTGGACCCGTCCAATTCCAGTTTTGGAAAGTCTGCCGTGGTTCCATTTCATAGAGCTGTGACGCTCAGCGTAACCTTGTCGCACTGCCACTCCAACATCCAATCACAGGGCTTGATGACTAATCACGGGGTTTGTAAAGCAAGGCGGATGTTGTAGTCCCAAATGATAGCTGGGGATTCTGGGTAGTGTAGTGTCTTCGGAAACTGTAGTGTCTAAACTCCGAAAAAACGATTTGTTTCTCTGAATCGAAGGTTAAAAACACAAAAGCATTGTACACAGACCCGGCGTCATGGGCGGGCCCCATGGGGCCGGGCCCGCCCATCCAGGATTTGGGCCCTCTGTTTTAATCAGGGCTGAATACCACATTTTTATTGTTTTATTATTATGTTTATTGTTGTTATTTGTCCTAATATTTATTTTTGTATTAGTTTAATATCCTTTTTTTATTTTTGCTAGAAAATTCTGAATGAAAGGCTGCGCGCAAGACTGGTTTTTCGCTGGGTTGAGTTGTGTGGGTTTTTGAGTGAGATGCGGCACAGCAGCCTGTCAGTTAGTTTACTCTTGCTAGTGGTTCACGAAAGGAATATGGCAACTCATCGCCAGATGCAGGCACATTAGAAGAAATCAGTTAGGCCTACGTTACCAACGAGCAAGCAAGTCAGCTGGCAATCAATTATATTTTGAAGAGAAATGTACTCTCAAGCCGGCTCTCTCACAAACTCCTGCTCTGTGCGCAAGCAGACCGCTGCACAGGCTCTCTGCCTCGCTCAATCTCTCTCTCTCTCCCTTTCTCTCCATCGCTCAACCTCACTCCACCTCTCCACCCTGTGTGCGCTCAAGTTTGCCTGCGTGCTTGCCCAAGTTGGCACAGCGTTACAAATGTGCCACAAAACCAACCAATGGATACATAAGACCGTCAAAGCCTTATGGCAACCTAAAACCCCTCTCTTTCAACAATTCACGAGCGCCTAGAGCACCTCTAGTGGTCGTGTAAGAAACAACATGCACTTTAAAACGTGTCTCTGGGTCGTAATAAGGGCATGAACAATCGGCCTATATGGTCGTGTTTTGTAGGAGGACAGGCTGATACGTAACCCTACGTTCAAATCAAATCAAATCAAATCTTATTTCTATAGCACATTTAAAAACGATTTTCGGTCGAGCCAAAGTGCTGCACATGCAGATAATAAATAACACATTACTACCGATGTAAACAGAAGACAATAAATTACAACAGCAAATATAAAAATCAAACACAGGGAAGTGTCATGAGTCGTGCTCTGCTATGATTAGAAGGCCAGGGTGAAGAAGTGAGTTTTTAGTTTTGATTTAAAAACCCCTAGGGTCTGGGCCGACCTCACATGGAGGGGCAGAGTGTTCCAGAGCCTAGGGCCAGCCGCCGCGAAGGCTCGGTGCCCTCTGGTACGTTATCTCAGTGGGTCTCAAACGGTTTGGTCACGATTTATGTAAACAATTATTTCCGAGGCACACATTCATATGATCATTATAGTTATAAAACAATAAGAGAATAAATGAAAAACAGTTATGAAATACTATATGATAGTAAAACAAGAATACATTTTAAAAGGGGAGTGATTTGTAAAATATCAATAAAGAAATAGAAAATCTGTTTACAGTTTCATATGGGTGTTGAGAGAGGTATCCATAGATCTCTTCATTTTGCTCTCAAAGTGCACCAGATTGATGCATTTAATTTTAATATTTAAAAAAAAAAACCTAGAGGATATGAAGTCCACCCCCCACTTGTAAAAAATAGAACTTTAACCCTGCTTACACATATGCCGTGAACTGATTATCGAGCCTTCATTGTATGTGCGTATTCCACTGTAGCGACCGGTACATTAATGGGAAACACTAAATGTTTGAGGACCCTCTGAAACATCAAGCTACCCCACAGCACCCCCAAAAGAAAATCTCTGGCGCCGGCACTGGTTTATGGAAACGACCTCTAATTTATTAGAGTTAATCCCTGTCAAGTTACGTTTGTAAATGTTTTGTTTTTAATGTAAATAGTTTGTACATGTTCAAAACATTTGTAACACTGTACACATGAAAGTTTCTCCTTTTTGTTCACCCCCCACCCCAAAAGAAAATCTCACTCCACGCTGAACTCAAATGTTGGCAGCCCTGATCTAAGTTATCTCAGTGGGTCTCAAACTGTTTGATCACCATTTATGTAAACAAGTATTTCCAACCTCTATAAAATGTCAAGCTACCTCACAGCACCCCCAAAAGAAAATCTCTGGCACCGCCCATGTGTGTCTTGCTTTTACAACCACATACCACCAGTGCTTGAATTGGGCCGGGTACTCACCGGTACGCAGTACCGGGACTTCTGGGGACTTCTTCGGGACCTTTAAAAGTGCTTCTAGAGTTAAAACAAGCCCAAACTCACATTTTACAGACAATATAGCTCAACAATCAAGCAATAAGGGTTGTTAAGGACAATTGTGTGGCTTAAAAACTCACCTTGTTTCGCTATTCCACGAAAGGGATGAAGATAGTTTGAAAGGAGCTGCCACTGCACTCCCGGGTTTGATTATAATGTGAACAGGCGGCCAACATGCTTGATACACTACACTACACTACAGAAGAGAGCTTTATTAATTGTAAACAGAACTAATTATTGTGTACCACCAAAAAAAGTTTTATAAACTTTTTTATAAAAAAAATGTATAAACTCACATACCCTCAAGTTTTTCCATACCCTCAAAAATGTCCCAAATTGTCATCAATAAAGTACTATCTTATCTTATCTTATCTTTAGAGATTTACATTTCATATTTAATGTAATGTATAATAGAAAATTAAGAGGCTTCAAGAATGTAAAGCGTTTCGGATTACATTTGGAAGTTTAAATAGACAAAGATTAAGATTAATATGGATTTTTATTAATCCCTCATGGGGAAATTGTTTCTCTGCATTTGACCCATCCTAGTGTTAGGAGCCGTGTGCTGCCATTTTGAACGGCGCCCGGGGAGCAGTGTGGGGAACAGTGCCGTGCTCAGGGACACCTCGGTAGCAATTGGTCTTGCTGGGACTTGAACTGGTGACCTTCCAGTTGCCAAGCCAAGTCCCTATCGACTTCGCCACCACCGCCCCAAAGATAATACAAAAAATGCTAAATAAAGATGAATATCAGTTTATTACTTCCAACGAGTGATATTAGTACTTTTACTCAAGTTTTTAGGATCTAAATACTTCTGTCTCCATTGCATGAAACCTTTTATGTCAGTGGTGTCTGGATGAGATGCAGGTGGGTGATAGGGATAAGAAGGAAAGTCTGAGGGCTTCCAGTGGATCGACAAAACATGCAAATAATGAAGGGGCCGGGGAATAGAGTATGTGGCTGCAGAGGGACGGAGAGAGACTTTGACACAAATAATTGTCATATGTGTAAAGCAGGTGTTCGCTCAAATTCCATGATTATGCCTACTTCTTGATCATGACACTTGAATCATCATGCTGTTTAAACATGTGGACATTCATTTTTATGTTAAATGTGATTTTTCTTTTATATGGAGGAAAAAAAGCAGCCAGACATCTATGCTGAAACTACTAGTAAGAACTAGTCCGTCTTTGTTGCAGACAGCTTTACCCATATTCCTTTCGGAGCTGCATGCTTATGCATTTGTTGTACAAGTACAGAGAGACATATTTTATTTGTCACAATTTATTGCTGCATTTTAATCCAGGCATTTACTGTTTGTTTGTACTGTTTCCGTTTGTTTGTTATTTTTTGGCAAACTAAAGACATGAATTTTGCCATTCATGTGGTCTTTGAATTCTAGCCCTCAGGAAAGTGGATCATCACATCTAGATATATATATATAAACAAGACATGTGAGGAAACAGGAGGTAATGCAACGAGCAATTAAAGGCATACTGAGAATAATTCAAAACATAAATTACAGTGCAGTGTCTTTGTAAAGATGTAAGGCTTTACCGGTTTTATGATATGACATCAAAAGATATGCTATAATATGATTATGATCTTGATGCCAGCATTTAAATTGGCTTTGTAAAGAATGGTGCAGGATGGTTTTTGTTGATGATATGATTAGGCAGTGTTGCAGATATTAAGTCACGACATGTGGGTAGCTGCCCATGTAGGGTAGCTTGGCAATTTAGAAATCTTATAAGAATATCATTGTAAGGGAAACTTCTGTGTAGCAATGCAGTGGGAGTCACCGACTCATGAAGGAGACACAGGACGAGCAGGAGTTCTGACGTCAATCACTGGTAGTTTAATACAAGCATCGGCCGGAGAAATTCACATCACAAGTCACAGCAGTCAGAAAGTTCTGACTGCATGGGTGGGTTGCCATGTCAATTCTCAATCTCTTCTCATCTTGGCAGACCTTTAATTAGCTTCACTCAGAGTCAACCCCCATATTGGGGAAAGCATCTGTGAACACCTGGGGGGCACTGAATCACTTTATCAGACTCTATGGCTCCTATGACCGAGAGTTGACCGGTCATAAAACTGGTAAGGTCAGCCACAGCTGACCGTTCCCATTCCTTAAGACAGATAACAGACTTCGGCTTGGTCGTAAAACGTCAACAGGCCGAAAGGTCAAATATTTTAGGAGTAAGGAGAATTATTCTTTGATACTTAGGAGTAAAGACAAAATTAATCCCTCACGATCATAATATGATTTTCTCTTTTGAAGATTTAAATCACATTCATCCAACTTCAACAAAAGCACTTGGGATGCACTACGAGTTTGCTGTGATGTTCATCCAAAAGGTTGTCTGGTAGGATATTTAGTTTAAAGCTAAGCAAATTAGAAAGAAAAACAAAAGGGAAGAGGAATCTGGCAATTGAATAGAGAGAAGAAAATAAAAGTTGTTATAACACCTGAATGTTTTCTTCTCAGGAATGTTTCATCTCTTGAGGAGCAAACTGCAGCAGGGATGGTATTGATAAGATCTTTTCACAGGTGGAATTTGCTCCTCAGTTGTATGAAACAGTCCATGTCCCTGCAGATTTGAATAATATACATCTGTGTTAACATTCTCTCTGGTATTTGAAATAATAATCCAAATATGTTTTTAAATCTTATTGTTGTTTAATGTACAGCGCATCCCTACATGATTCAATATGTGGAATTTTCCCAGATGGTGGGATGTTTCAGTACATGAAATTGTATTACTGTGTGACAATCCCAGTTTACTCCACAGGTCTGGCACAGTGTTCAGCCATGGCTCAGCTCAGCTCAGGAGTTTGATGCAATTATAAATAAATAAGCATGTGGTTTGGAAGAAGACAGGCCCCTACAAGCTGAGAGAAAATAAAGGAAGTTTAATTAAAGCTGCAAAATGCACTCCCGCAAAACCAACACACACAGTAATATAATAACCACAACACACAGTTTGTGTGTGCACTTCACTTGCTCATATGTACTGTTACATGTGTGTCTATAGCTATATAGAAATTGTTTCAGTGCAGGAGTATCTACATGCACATGTTCGTTTGTATCGATATGTGCCATGTCTACAGGAAAACCAAAACAAGAGGAGCTAAGGTTTAGTGTAAATCAATCATCTGTTGTAGTCAGGTAAGGTCCTCGACAGTTTTCACACAGGATTCCTTCCCGGTGTAAGACAGAAAGGGCCTTTGTGTGAACCCGACAAGAGCCGCTTTCACACCAAGTACTTTGCCGTACTTAGTGCCCAGCACTTAGTGCCCAGCCCAAGTACAGATCGCATTCACACCGGAATAAGTTCCCTGAGGGAAGATTACGCAAATGAAGCCGCTGTCGTCACTTCATCTTCTTCTGCTTTGGGTTTACTGGCAGGCCGCAAACCACTTCACGGCGTATTAGTGTTGTCACGATACCAACATTTTGGTTTCGATACCAAGTCAAGAATTGCGATTCCGATTCTCTTTCGATACTGCTGCTGGGAAGCCTTCCGAGTAAGTCGCCAGAACGCCGACACCTCCTCATCACTCCACCACTCCAATGTTTTTTTTTGTGTTGCCATAAGTTATTTTCTCTCCGTTGGTGCACGGGGCTAATGGTAATAATGCTAATGCCAGCAAATACAAAGGCGGCTTCTCAAAACTTTCCAGAGTTTTACGGGGCGTGGTTTGCAATTCGCCCAGCCAATCAGATATTGGTACTTTTTTCTCCCCAGGAAAGTACCACCTCTCTAGCAGGCACTAAAAATGGGGGTAAAAGTTCTCTGAACTAAGTTCTCTTTTTGGTGTGAACGCAAAATTCCAGGCACTATCGGAACTAAACGGGAAAAGTACGGGGAAAAGTACTCCAGTGTGAAAGCGCCTATGGCACTCTTGACACAGCCACGGTAAAATGAGATCATGTATGCAGCTATGTTTTTGTTACATTATTTTCTGCAAAATAATTGAACTGCCAGTCCCCTTGTAATTACATAAGGGGTGAAGGCAAAGGCACAGCTAGGAAAAGGCTGATGAGGGAGTATTGAATTTGCACTTCAATTAGAGTGCTTATAAAGTGTGGATTACACAAGGACTCGAGGGCCGCCGCTGTCACTCAATTACCACAGTGTACTATGGGAGGAGGGACGGCAGGTAGGAGGGGTGGACAGTGAACGCATCAGGGCAAAGCAGCAAGGTGGCGGGCGAAGGCATGCGAGAATAGGCCTGAGCCACATCTCTAATCAGGACGAATTCATGCAGAAGCAATGGAAAACAACTTGAGGGAGATCCATCCAGGTGTGATTCAATCAATCAATCAATGTTTATTTATATAGCCCAATATCACAAATGTTACATTTGCCTCAGTGGTCTTCACAGTGTGTACAGAATATCAGTATGACAATACGACACCCTCTGTCCTTAGACCCTCACATCGTACAAGGAAAAACTTCCGGAAAAAACCCACAGTTTAAAGGGGAAAAATGGGAGAAACCTCGGGGAGAGCAACAGAGGAGGGATCCCTCTCCCAGGACGGACAGACGTCCTGGGAGAGGGACAGGTCTCTCTCTCTCCAAGCATAGCCTTGGATTCAACAACATGGACATCTGAAAACATCTGAGGTATTAAACTTCTCCGGCACGGCACAGAGTAGCAATACACTGATTTGAACCGCTTCTATATGTGCACTCATTTCCATTTGTATGTGTTGTTTAAACAAGTCTCCTTCAAGTTGAAGGGGGTAAACAGAGGAATCTGTACAAAAGGACCCCAAAAAAACAACATCAACAATGTGTCTGAGTCCCTGAGTTAATTCTCAAAAGGATTATTGAGCCAATGAGTGAAAATCACCGGCCATTTAGAGTGGATTTGTCTGCAAGGCAGCGATAAAAGACAGCTCGCTGTTCTACGGCTTAGCTCCTCGATTCTAGGAAGGAGATGCTTGAAGGACATGCTTTTAGAGTAAACAGTCCTACAGCAGGGAAGGGGGAAAAAGAGAATTTCGAATTTGATAGCTTGGATGTATTCATAAAGACAATGTGAGATGACATGAATGTGAATAATTGGTTGTTATTGAATTTTATGAAGGGATATTGCTGCTTAATTGCTGATTGTGCTGTGTACATAAGGCAGTGGTTCTCAAAGTGGGGGGCGCGCCCCCCCTGGGGGGCGCAGAGGCATGACAGGGGGGCATGCGAGAGACCAGGAGGAAAAATGGTTAATAATAAAATATAAAAATAAATCATAATTAAAAAAATGATTGATTCGAAAATAATATGATACAGTACAGTACTATTACGTCTGGGTCTCTGTGTTTCATTAAAGCTTCCGGTGCTAGCGAGCTACGCTAATGGATATAAGGAGATTTTTCAACAACAAGGTGGAAGAGAGTCCTCTCCTGTCAGACTGAGAGATTCAGTGAGCTAAAGGACTCTGTGTTTAGATAGTTAACTTTAGTCTAAGTTATCTCAGTGGGTCTCAAACGTTTTGGTCACCATTAATGTAAACAATTATTTCCGAGAGACACGTTTATATGATCATTATAGTTATAAAAAAAGAGAATAAATGAAAAACAGGTATGTAATACTATATGACAGTAAAAAAAGAATAAAGTTTAAAAGGGTGATTTGAAAAATATCCATAAAGAAAAAGTAAATCTGTTTACAGTTCTGTTTCATATGGGTGTTAAGAGATGTATCCATAGATCTCTTCATTTTGCTCTCAACGTGCACCAGATTGATGCTTTTAACTTCAATATTTAGAAATAAATCTTCCCGGGGGAGCTTGCCCCCGGACCCCCTATGTGAGGTCCACACACCACCTACAAAAATAGCACTTTACCCCTGCTTACACCTATACAGTATGCCGTGAGCTGATTATCGTGCCTTCATTGTAACAGTCGCGGGTACACTGTATATGCGTGGGAGTGTTGCAGTAGAATATTCCATTGTAGCGACTGGTACATTAATGGGAAACCCTAAATGTTTGAGCACCCTCTATGAAACGTCAAGCTACCCCACAGCACCCCCAAAATAAATCTCTGGCGCCGCCACTGAGCCTGACTATTTGTTTTGGCAGGGCTCGACTTTTTTTTTTCTCCAAAGGGGGGGCCTGACAGAAAAAGTTTGAGAACCACTGACATAAGGCATAGTGAGATTCTTAAGATTTCTACATGCAGAAGAAAATAAGGGTTTTATTATCTTCTGTTTAACTCTGCTGCTTCACAGTATAATAAGCTGGAGGCTGCAAAAACACAGGCTGACAGTGGTATAAGATGGGGAGGTTACCTGAATTCAATTTGACATTGTTATAAGATGTAAGTGGCAGTAATGTGAATGTGAAGCTCATGCTAATTGGATATGTGGATGAAGAAATAAAGGACGAACTAATAGCTTACTGCAAAAGGGGATTTTTATATCACGTACCTTAAATCTCCCAGTCTACAGGAATTTGATGTCTGTTTAAATCCTCTCTCTCTCTCTCTCTGCTACTGTCAACAAAGAATGTGCAGGCTTCCCACAGGCCCTAAAGGAATCTCTCACACTGCACTCACATAATCACTTCAGACCCGGCTGTTTAGGCCGACATCTCCTCTGGGACTTACCAGCCGCTCGCTGCAGGCCAAATCAGACCGCTGAGTTAAAAAAAAAAATCAACTGCAAGACTGAAACAAAGAAGAGCAAGTCAGACAGAGCAGCACCAGACAGAGGTAGCGTCCAGGACTCGTCTTTTGGTGGCTGAATGTCATACACTCCTTCAGTAATGTGATTATTTGGTGCTCTCCTGTATGAAAACGATAGACTTTAAGAAGCTTCCCTTGAGAACGCAATATACACCCACAGATTGCATATGAACGTGCGTGCGTGCGTGTGTGAGGCAGCTCGAGCATGAGTCTTTCACTGCCTAAGACCAGTTTAAATGCCCTTATCCTTTTGGAACACCAAATGGGATCCACAGCTTCATTTACTTATATCAAAGAAGCTGGATTTAATGACATGTTTAATGACTCCTTACATTGGCAAATGGGCTCCAGTCAGAAAGAAGCTTTTCTCCTCCAATTAGAGGCATCCTTTGGAAGACAGACTTGCTGTTCTAAAAGAGGATCTCTTTTACCAAGACCAAGAAAAGAAGAGCTGTTGACCCCTGGTCCCTCGCTAATGTCAGGCTCGAACAGGCTGGAAATACTATCAAGGTGGGGAAATATTTTTAACAGTGGCAGGCAGCGACGGGAGCCTCTTGGGAGTTGACATCTTATGAAAAGAGAGTTAAATAAATATTCGGGTTTTATGGATGGTATCTTAACTTCTTTACATTGAATATAGTTCCACTTACCAATGTTTACAGGGTTAAAACTGTTTTTCTGTCAAAATAAATGCAGCTCTGAAAAGTTGCACACTTGCAGATGTGTTGCTCTGAATTGGGCAAATCATTGTGTGGAAAGTAGTACATCCTTGCTCTGAGCGTAGTTTGCCTCAGTGAACCAAATTATTAATATCTTAATTACCAACTACGATATGAAAGTGTGAGACACATAACTAAAATTAAAAAGGCTTGTTTTTTTCTAGGCTGTCAGAGGCTGAGCTATGCAGCTTAAATTTGACTCAGTCAAACAGCAACTTCCTCTCCAGCACTGACTTGCATGTAGACACATTTGCATAGTATGGAGTGATTAAGAAGGGTTTCAGAGTAAAAAATATATAAAATACCACATGGTGTGACAAAAAGTGCACAATAAGGTACAACGTCTTGAAGAGTTTTTGATATGAATTTGCTGAATAAACGATCCAACACAAAAATAAAACAATAAAAACCTCAATTCACAGCCTTTGTTCTAAAGGTTGGGCAACTCAAAAGAGACAAATTAAATGAAGCAGCAGAGACAAAGATATCATGAGTTTTAGGGGGAGTCCAGACAAACAGCCTTAAATGAAAGAGGCGCATCGGGATGCTTCTCATTGTAAATTGGAACTCCAAAGAGCAGCATGACACGGTCCCCACAAATCAAATCAAACCATGTGATGTTGAACATTTCTTTTTCAGTCAATATGTGAAACATTTAATAAGGTACCACAAACCCTGAATGCTACACCTCCCATAACGCAATTTCGTAATGTATTTTGTTTTTATTAACTGCTTTATGCTGACACTTCTGATTTAAAGAGTGTAGCCTGATAGGTTCATGAACAGTGTCCCTTTAAATAACGCTTTAACATATTGTACTAGCAGGAAAACAATAATGAAACCTTTTGGGGAGACAGTAATGGAAACACACGTCCAACATTGTTTTTGAGCTATAAATCATAACTCAAAGAAAAATCATTACGATCAGTGTAAGACATGATTCACTACATTTACCCCAAAGAGGCTCTCGTCTGTGTCTTTCAAACTGCAGTCATTATCTTCAACTAAAGTAGTTTCTGAGACAGAAAAGGACATTGGCTGTCTTTCAAGGCTTTGACACGCTAGGCTCCATCTACAAAATGTTGCACTATTACTCTGTTTCTAATTCAGAAGATAAACAAGGACATAAAACTGAATGCCAAAAAGTCACAGCATGAAGAACAAACCAAGCAGATTTCTCTCTGACACTCCATTTATCATTTCATTTAACCACTTCATCCCCGTCTTGGTGGTGTATTTGCAAAGGGCTTCACCTGTTGGAAACAATGTTCTGCTCAGTGACCAGCAACCAAAGCACAGCACAACGCGGGCGTATCTGTTTTCCTCACACAGCTGGGGCATTAAGACCTTGTGCCACAGGTCTAAACATGTTTCAGTCCTCCATCCCCCAAATGAGGCTGCCTCTGCTCATTAGGGATACAGCGAAACACAGAGAAACAGCCAGTGCCGTGGTCATTAAAGGTGCCATCGACTTTTAAATTAAGTCTCATAAAGGGCCTATCAGTGTGAGGCCGGTAATGTACGACGGCGTAAAGCCAATCCTATCCCATTGCTGTGTTCTTTGAGGCTTTAACAGATCTGTTCTCATTTCGCGCTATTAGAAAAGGTCTAAGACTGTAACACTTAACATCTCAGCACTCCCGGGCCTAATTTCTCATCATGTGCTATAATCCAATTTCACCATTTCATGTGACCTTTTTTTCTATTAACCCCAACCAACACGGCAGGAAAGTTTATTTATTGAGCACCTTTAAAACACAGAATTAATTGCTCCACATATTAACACCTTTTTTATTTCTTGCAAATATGTGTGAAGTGTTAATGTAATAGAATGCACAACTTAAGGTAGGGTAGGTAAGAATGGAGAAACCAGCTCGAGTGTGCTAGAATTTGAAAGTACGCAACCGAAAAAAATCTGCCCCTTCCTTTAGACTTCCTTACAGAGCCCCTCCTCCAACACACACGCCCTCATTGCTCATGTGCGCGTGAGATAAGTTTGTGCACGAGATGGAAGGCTGACAGGCAGGTAGGCCATCCAGTTTTAGCCAAGCCTGCTAAAATAATTGGTCGTGCTTTTTACAGCGCCACGGCTTCCACAGATGCATTTTTTGTATGTGTTTATTGTCAAAGCATTTAATATATTCATTGCCATCGGGATGTTAAGAGCATTCCATGGAATATAACAAAAAGGGTTTCTGAAGTGAATTACCTACCCCACCTTTATGGTTACTTGCATAATGATAGAGTTTTTTTATATATATTTTTATCCCTGTAACAATGGAAGATGTAAGACATTTCCATGAGGAGTTGGTGGAGAACAAAAACAAAGCTAAAAGGAAAGTGAATATAGGACTTTAACTCGCAAGGTGAGCAGTAACATGGCTCTAATGTTAATACTGCTCTATATACACTGCGTTTTATCTTCTGCACTACAACCGGTTAACAAGTTCACCATGTGATATTAAAGGTTGAGAAAGTATGTCAGTGTTGTTTTCACAGCTGTGTTTCTGCCAAATGGGACAAAACATTACTTATTGTAGATTTAACAGATATGGGGTGTATCCTTATGAAGGCTGTTTACCGATGTATTTTGTTGTTCATCACAAAAGTGAGCTAACCAGCCCCAGACACATTTAGATGTCTGGAGAAATGTAACAGAATAAGGTCACAAAGGAATATTTTGGCAAAAATATCTCAGTACTAACAAGTAGGAAACACAATGTTAAAATAGGTCCTTTGACACACAGCTAGCCTGTGCGGTGCTGTGATCGGAAATCTGTAGGGTTGTTGCTTCCTTAGTGAGAGTAAATTCTCAAGCCACAGCTGTGTGGTTGTGAATAAACCATTTAACTTGATTGGCCAATAGAAGATACAATGGAAAGTTGGAAGTCTTACTGGGATAAATCCTTTAAATCCTGCTTTATTCTCATGATGATATTCCTGATTTGGTAGTTATAGATTTAAATCTACTCAAAGCTAAAAGCAACAATTATATTTATTTAAACAGTGTGGTAGAAAAACCTAGTGTGTGTCAGGAAAAAAAAGAGGCAAAAAAATAGATCAGCACGAAAAAATGCTTGACCTGGATTGACATTTCTGCCTCCCAGACCACCAAAGTGACTTTGAATGTTTCCTCTGATTCCCTCTGAAGAGGAATCATCGAGAGAGGAGGAGATGTTGGAGAACCTTCACTCACCTCACACATGGGGCAGGTCACAGTGACCTGAAATGTCTGCAGATGTAGTCTTCAACACTACCAAGGCTTCCAGGGTGCAGCCAAAAGATCGACCTCCTTATCTCCAGCTGGCAGAAGATACAATATCTAATGCTTCATCCAAAAAAGTCCAACTTTCTTTATGGGGAATGTGTTGTGGGGCAGAGCTACTGTAATGAAGTCCAAGTCAGAAACTAGGTTTGGATTCCTGTGAGATTTTCAAGATGCAATTATCTGATATCATGTCAGCCTGTCAATGTACATGCTGTACATGTATATGTTGTTAACATGATTATAATCCTCACAATTACCTTGTGCTTAATTTCAGCAGGCAGCATGAGGGAACTTCATTTAGTTATAGATACAGTGCAAAGATTGTGCACATGCTATCCATCTTGCCCATGTTGCTAAATGCAGTTATAGTTATGTATTCTAAAGATAACAGTATTACAATTTTTTGTTTCTGTTTGATAAGTGGCAGTCACAACATCCAAAGTTAAGTGATCACAACCAACCAACCATTCCGACATTTTAAGCTTCCAGTTTTCATTATAGGGTTTGAACTTTGCTCTTAGACGTGAACATCTTAGTTCCAAAAAGCAACATTTCTGAAAAGAAACTCTAATGAGACACCCTTGCTCTGTGAAATGTAAGTTTCAATACAACTGCACGTCCGGGGGGGGGGGGGGAACTCTACCCTCAATTCATAATTGAGGATAGATTGAAGCTTAGTTATAAATTAACGTAGACAAAAGTTGGTCTGCTGGTTGTAAGTAATGTTGGCAACGGTTTTCCATACATAAGCCTTAATGAGTAAAGAGTCTTTCCACACACACAACATACTGTGGACAGTTTACATATTGCTCATAACTTTGATATTAAGGACATTTGATAGTATAAACTCTGAATCTCGGTCATGACTTTTAGCCTCTGCAACTCATTAAGAGCTGTTTTCTATGCAGAGTACAGAATGTAAATAGATGTACAGTGCTTTGAAGAATACATGCCGATACACTCTTTGAACCCTAATAGCATAAAAAGTAAGTCAAGCTTGTGTTTTGCTCCCGTATAATTTGTAGAAAGAGTATGGAGCTTATTCTGTTCCTGAACACATTGTGCTGCTCCACTAATCAAAGACCCGGAGTGCGGTCCAGGACATTATCATCAACCAATTGCATAAAGGCAGTAGAAAGAAGGTAATGGGGTTGGCAATATAAATCAGTGCACAGGAAACTCTATTATTGGTAAAGTAATAGGGACCGACGTCGTTTGTAAGCTTCAGCTGTTTGCTTAATTGCAGATTTACGAGCAACATTGGCTCTTATTTACATATGTAAATGTAAGCAGGCCAATGGAGCTGTTCTTGGCAATGCTTCCGTTTGCCTGCAGGAGGAAAGAAGGGGCTGTGTGGCAAGAGAAAGAGGGAGAGAGATAAACAAACAGATGGAAACTAAAATAGAAAACAGAGATGGAATGGATTGTTTAAGAAGTGATGAGCAGAGACGGAGGCAGAGCTCTGGGGGGAGGTGACGGAGTAGCAGAGGCGGTGGATGGATGACAATGAGGGCTTTGTCAACACAAGACACTTGACGCTTCACCTGAGCAAACAGCCAACTGTCTCCGCGCTCCCCTACATATGGCAGCATTTAGCACAAGTGAATCAAATAACATGTCGCTCTTTCTTGCAGGTTAAAGCAGAGAGCGCCCCCACAGGTTGTCTGTCTGTCGAAAGAATCCTTAGGGCATCATTCCCCGCTAAGTTCAAGGACTCTCACACTCACACTGATGTAGTCAGATGTGCACAGATGTTGTGGTGCCTGAGACTGTGATCTGCTCGCATTAGTGGCACTGTGTGTTACTAATTCATATAGACAGCTCGGGACAGTAGTAGCAGGTCCCCGGTGCTTTACCCGCTTTTGACAGCATGCCGGGCAAGTGTGTGTGTGTGTGTGTGTGTGTGTGTGTGTGTGTGTGTGTGTGTGTGTGTGTGTAATGGAGTAAGTAGAGCCAGGTAATAGTACAACTGAGAAAGAAGGCACTTCACTGCCATAAATGTGGGCAAAGAATCGTGAAAGCAGATACACTTTGACCCACATTGTTCCAGTGGGACGTCTGGAAACAGGGAGAGAAAGCCAATATAGGAACATACAAAAAGAAGTATGAGAGAAAAAAAAATAAGCTATGTTTTAATAAATATTCGGCAACATGTCATAGAATTAAATGCTTTTTTCTTCTCGTCCCTGATTATGAGTAGCAGTCTTTGCCTTATTATATTAATCAGCAACAGAAATGATATAACATACAAATGTTGCAAACTTGTCCCAGGACATGAATATACATTAACTCTTCCAATCATCCGCTGTCTGGTTTGGGGGGAACTCTAGTGTGCACGAGTTATGCATTTCACATTTACTGTAGCTTGACTGAATATATCATTTAAGAAGAAATGGATACAGTATACACCATGGTATTGCACTAATAAATGACTACCACCAAAGAAAGATAGCTTTTCATGGGCATGCTGCATTTAAATAAACTCAGCTAGTTAGTTAACATGATTAGCTAAAAAATGTATTAAGCCCAAAGAAGATGAATGTCTCTCTCAGAGGCTTCACTGAAATAATCATAGTGTTACTTAAAGCCGCATCAAGGTGATGCAGATTGGAGGAATGAAAGTCGGTTACTGATATACAATTAATGTGACTTGGCAGCAGAGCTGGCTGGTGTCTAGGGTCATCTCTCTCTCACTCTTTTCCTCTTTCACACATGCATGCACACGCAACCAGACACAAAAAGCAGGAGAAATATCAATAAAATGCATTGCCACGTATTCTCACTTTGCTCTCCTCCTCGACAGACTCCTCCTCTCTTCCTCTTCCATGCTTTTGCTGTCTTAATCCATGTATCCTCCTGAGGAACCATCAAAGTAACTACCCGATTGTTATTATCTTACTCCGGCTTTACCAGTTTATTTTAAAACCTTTGTGTACCCTTTTACACATTTGGTGCAAGGAATGCCCGTAATAGTGGACATTGAGCAACAGACCAGACATTAATCCTCCTCCCAGATGGTGAGGCTTATATTTTGTGTGTGTGTGTGTGTGTGTGTGTGTGTGTGTGTGTGTGTGTGTGTGTGTGTGTGTGTGTGTGTGTGTGTGTGTGTGTGTGTGTGTGTGTGTGTGTGTGTGTGTCTGTGTGTGTGTGTGTGTGTGTGTGTGTGTGTGTGTGTGTGTGTGTGTGTGTGTGTGTGTGTGTGTGTGTGTGTGTGTGTGTGTGTACATTCTTTTTTCATTGCTCACCACCTCATGCCTGCATTATAGCCAGACCTTCTTTTTTAGACTTCTGTGTGGGTAAACGTACCCAAGAGGTGGTTACACAAGAGCCTGATGTGTTTAAAGCTTAATTGAAGGAGCTACCCTTCATATTTGCTAAAGGGGAACTCCACCATAGTCTGTTTACAGGCATCACTGCATATATGAACACATTTGTGGGCTTTGAAGCCCATTGTGAGCTGTGCTAAGCAAAATATGGTAGATTGCCTTCAGTGATCTTGCAAATGAAAAACAAATCTGGAAGTGTGGAGTTAAAAAAAAACTATGATTTTACCTCTGTAGCTCGCTCTTCATCTCTGCTTGAGGCAAGCAGCGATAGCAGCTTGAGGCTCCATTAGCTGCTAGTAGAATAACATACCGGAATCTAAGATCAAACTGTTGGCAGTGGAGTTGCATTGTGGGTAATGTAGGTACAAGACTTGGAAGGGAAGAAGAATGTGTGACATTACAAATTATAACTCTGGTTCCCCAGATTTTTTTTTTATCCCATTTTTCAGCAATGGTAGGAGTGCTATGTAAAGTACTCCTACCTTGAAATGGAGGCTTGAAATAAAGCATATTTTAAAATAATTGTACATTCAGCAACAAGGACAGCTCCCGCCAGGAAATTGTCAAATGCCAGCATGTAAGGTAACAGTTAGGCTGCAAAGAATATGGTGGGCTTCTACAGACACACATTGGTCCTTAAACGCCTACACAAAAAACACATTCCCTCTTCAAATCAATAATCCAATATGTTCAGTCAGAGATAACAGATGATCAGAAGATAGGTACTACGTGGTGCCAGGGGACGCCTCCATCACGCCTCGCTCACACATTTCAAGTGAAGAGAGGCCCCGCCAAATAGCATCTCGAGGGGCTGCCAATCACCTCAGTAATGGTAATACTGGAGACAAATGAAGGCAATAACTAGCAATGGGATTAGACCTCTTATAAAAGTGTGAATGAGGGAGATTTAGGACATTTGTCTCCTGCACTACACTGCAAAAACTGAGTGTGAGACTGTTTTTAAATGGGCCATATTTATCTGACACCATCAGGGTTTATTTTAAGTGTATATGCCCATTAAACTCAAAATGCAGGATTTCAGCTTCCAAGCATTTGGAATCCCATGAAATCAATATTACTGTAAATTACTGTCTATGCTATAGGATGTCTGTCAAGAAATACATCAAAATGCAAATAACAAACATTAAATTGCAATTTGATTTATGCTCATTTTAAGTTGTCTACATCAATCTTTAACATATCAATTCACCTAAACTGATGCCCCAATAATTGTCCATATGCGGCTCAGTGTTCCTTTTAGAAACATGCGCTCTGGTCTTTCAGGAGGGCCTAGTGATATAACATATCTGTCTGTGACGTTGAGCGGCCCAGACCAAGCAAGGAGGCAGAGGCAGAACGTCCAAAAATATAACCCGACGTGGGCATTTATTAAAAACATGGGCACAAAGTTCACCGCCTCAATCCTGCGGTTCTCCTTTCACACATCCTGCAGCCACAAGGATCTCACACACACACACCTCTCAACAGACAGAGAAACCGAGCCTAAATACACACACTCTAATCAGCACAACAAGACACAGGTGAGGGGGGAGGAGACAACACAGGACACCAGGTGCACACCGTCATCAGCCACAGACAACATATACTGTGCAATCACGCTAATAAAGTGCCCTTACCCGGCCTGAAGCCGTCAGTCCATAGTGACGAAGTTCCCTTCGTCACATTTCCTCCCCCCTCTCCCCAGGAAGCACAGTGTCCCTACCGTCCCGGCCCCGGGACAACCAGTCAGCCACCCGGTTTCAACGCCGCCACCTCCAGCGGGGCCAGTGAAGCCGTTGTCCCCTCGTGGGTCCGGGTCGGCCTGCAAACGCCTCTCCTCCTGCCCGTCTCCCGTCTCCCGCTGCCCGTCTCTCGTCTCCTGCTGCCCCAACAGCCGTGGCCCCCTGGTCCGTTCCAGGCACAGCCACCCCCAGCCGCGGCTCCTCTCTTTGGTCCCTTTCCTTCCTCTCGCAATTTTCACCTCCTTACTTGGTCGAATCCCACTTCTGACACCAAATGTGACGCTGACCGTTGAGCGGCCCAGACCAAGCAAGGAGGCAGAGGCAGAACGTCCAAAAATATAACCCGACGTGGGTATTTATTAAAAACATGGGCACAAAGTTCACCGCCTCAATCCTGCGGTTCTCCTTTCACACATCCTGCAGCCACAAGGATCTCACACACCCAGCCCTCTCAACAGACAGAGAAACTGAGCCTAAATACACAAAGAAGTTCCCTTCGCCACACTGTCACATCTGAAATGCTCTCTCGTTTTGTAAGCACACGTCCCCTTCTAATAGTCAGCCTATTTCCGCTTCATGTAATTTGTTCATTCTGCGCTTGCTGTTACCTGCAAGGGAGATCAGATGCTTCAGACCATCTATAATAGTACCATGTGCTCATAGAGGTGTGTTACCCCCCCCCCCTTCTCTCTGTCTCTGTCCCTCTCTCTCTCAGATAACTTCTGTTATGATTTGGCTTGACATTTAATGTATTACTATTATACGAAATATTCTTCATATTTTGAGCCAGTGATTTCCGTCCAATACTTGCAATTTATAATGCATCACATGCTGCTTGGAACGTTTACTTTTCACTTTTTTAAATGCATTAATCGAAAAATTATGTTTAGAAGACAGCATATTTATACACACCTTGTGGTCCGTCTGCATGGGCTTTTATCGCAGCATTGAGCTAAACAAAAGTATAAAGGTGATGACAATAAACAACCTGTTTCATGAAACAGAACCAAACTGCACAACTATTAAGGCTGATCATCAAGACTAATTGGACATTGGGATCCACGGAGACCTGAGATTAAACCCAGCAGGCAGCAGAGACAAACAAGACGTGGCACTGGAGCTACTGTAATATGCAGACAAAAACAAAAGGGAAGCAACATGATCTTGCACTGGTCACTGGTCTCTTACGTGCCAAATGTGGTTTTCTGATGATCAATATATATTTACAGACAAGCTGTTTCACAATTACCAAAATGTGGCACATATGACAAAGTACACTATGTCTTGATATCAAACAAGAAAGTTAAGTATGTATCATCAATGATTTTTTGTTATGGCAATATATAGGACATCATTTGCATGTCATTTCCGAGTAAGCCATCCACCAACTGCTGTTCCCTTTCAAACTAATTTAAAAGACTAGGAAACATGGCACACGATTTTAAATTGGATTCCTCTTCTTTTGAAAGGAACTCAAGGGAAGGTAGTTACCATGGAGTAATGGTAAAGACTAAAATAAATATATATATCTTCAGTAGGCTACAATACATTCAAGATGAAAATAAGGACTGTCTTCTCAGCAATAATAAGCAGGATATCAACCAAGATGATGCAAATGGTACAGTTTGTATCGATTTTCTTTTTTTTATATGTCAGGGCACGAGTAGTGCAACTAAGAAAATTCAATCAAGTTAATTTCCTGTTTCACTTTGGACCTTTAAACCTCACATGAGTCAATACTCTTTGTCTGTTTCTGGGAGAGCTCGAAAGAGGAGAGAAATATAATTGTCCAAAGCGCCGTGTATTATGTTATATTTCTCAGCTACACACACCTCCACCCTTTTCATATTGGCACATTATTGCCACAACAGTGGCTACATCATCAACATTAAGTTACATTTGTAGCGCTATATGTAATGTGAGACAACAAATAACAGCACCAAATGCACTGTCTATGTTACGACAGTGGCAGAAATTATGGATCTACATGCTTCCTTTTGCCCTCTTGGTTTTATTGTTTGTCTGCTCTTTAAAAGAACGTTAAATCTGACATGAATCTAATTAAATGTTACAGTGTGGGTCTAATTATGTTATGGGACAGACAAAAAGCTCTCCAGTAGGCTAATGTGCCTGAGGTTGCTGCCCGCTCGACTTCAGATGGGAGCCAGTAGGCCTAATTGGCTACAAACAGCCTAATCAGACTTGCTGGATTGTCTTGCTTAACATTTTATCCCCATCCTTGTATCAATTTTCAACTAAATTAGCCCGGTCCACCAGAGATGTAGCAGAATTAGGCGGGGGGGGGGGGGGGGGGGGGGGCTGCTATCTCATCATTCAGAGTGTTCTACGGTGATGCCTGCACAGGGCCTAATGTCATTCAGAGGAAAAACTGTGAACACTGACGCCATGTGACCTGTGTAACCTGTCATTAATGTGTCAAAAGGAGACTGTGGTCCTGCAATTTCTTCAGTGACACTTTCAGAGAGGGGTAATACCGCCCCCTATAGGCCTGGACCAATGTAACATAAAGTACAGTCTGGCCCCGGATTACACTTTTTCGAGGCATCTCCACAGTTTGTGTTATTGGTGCTGGTGCCCTTTAAGCTTTCAAGTGAAGTAACCCCCTCACATTTTTAATTGCTATGTTGTTTAAGGATGGGGAAATAAAGGGGGCCTAATTATACTATTTTTCATAACACATTGTTGAAAACATGCACGATAATAATAATTTAAAGATAATAATTTATCTAAAAACGAAATATAGTAAATATTATATTCTCCTTGTTAAAATATATTGCCTAAAACGGCCAGACGCCCCGAAGATGGATAGAAAATAGAAACTTTACAGGCATTAAATGCCTCCAAATAAAAACAGAACCCAATACACAGTTGTTTAGGGGCCCCATGACTCACCTAAATGAACTCTAAATCATGTACTGTTGTTCAGATTGATCTCCGTCTGTTAACAAGATATGCGGTATAAAAACATAAGAGGCTTCTTAATTTAACTTGCAGCCCTTTTTCACAAATCCAATCTCAGATTTCTCTAAACATAAAAATGATTTTCTATTTGTCTTTTGTTATGATCCCTCTGCAGGCCCCTACCATGCTCCATCTTTTCATTGATTGAGTATTGAATGTATGTGCTGTAGAAGACAACAACAGCAGCAGTTAACAAAAAGGATAGTAGAGTTAAATCTTTGATCACAATAGTGTAGAAGTGTGCTGAAATGTAAGTTCTCATCATTTTACTGGTCTACACTATACAAAGTACAAACACTTAACAGAAGTGTAGCAGATGAGAGAGGGGAAAGGCTGAGAAAAAGTAAACAAGGCTTTGTGCTATCTGATCAGTGATGACGAGGAGAAAGGAAAGTTGCCTTGGCTGTGGGCAGATGCTGGTTGCAGTGCCAGCTGGTGGGGGGTGGGCCCACCTGTCTCTGGCTCTCCCTGTCTCCCTTTTCTCGACTGTGGAGTAAGCGACAGATGGAGTCCAAAGGTTCTGCCCCGCTCCCAGCGCTGCTTCTTCAGTCTGTCCTGCTCCCTCCCACCCCGGCATGAGGGCACCGTGCCAGGGGAACATGGGGACGGCGCCGGGCCCCCAGCCCTCCACCAACACAGGGGTCAACTGCTTACAGAGAGGGGTCGCCCCGCCGCCTCTTTCTCCCACAGACACTGTGCTGCCTCCCCGTGGATGTTAGCAACAACTACATCTTTGCTTTTAAGTCCAGCTGGGCTCAAACATTTCTTCACTCAGACAAAACAAGCCCTCTCAAGGTTTCCAGAGATTACATTTTCGAGGAAGGAGGCTTCTTGTGAGCGGTTTGTTTTTCAATGAGGTAGAAATGGAAAGGTGCCAGATTTTCTTTTTACATATTGATGTGTAGCTGTATTACTGTGTTCCTAAGAAGTGCCTTGGATGTAGAGTGATGCATGTGGACCGTATGGCAGGTCAAAAAGGCCGTGTCAAAACCCTTAAGTACTGAAGTCCATCACACGGTAGCCCTAGTGACCTCCATGTCACTGGATTTGTGATAAATCAATGCATGAAGTCTTAGAAGTGGCACTGACAGCTCATTAGGGATCCTTTAAGAAGTGAGCCACCTACACCAATTGCTCTTCTGGACCTCCTATTAACCTCCCGCTTATTTGTTTGTAACGATGCATGCATGTCTCATTAAAAAGAGGTGGTCCTAACACACTTTTCTACAAATTAAGTACATTCTTCCCTGTTTGTGTTTTACCAACATCAGCATGGTTATTTCCTAGCGTCTGTTTTATTAACAGTATAGCTGAATTATGAGTAAGGTCCTTTCTCCAATTGCAACATAACTAGGCTGTTTCTCCTCCCAGATGTCCACTCTTCTCCCAGATGTGCCTTTAGAGCACATTAATGCATTCTCGGCCATTCAGAAAGAAAGTAATGGTTGTAGCAAAACCTTCCTTTCAGTGCTAAACAAATCGGGCCAAATCCCAAGGCAGTTATCGATATTTAAATAGGCTTTTAGATCTGTATTTTTTACTGTGAAGGAGCGATAGTGGCTTTCTTCAGGCTGTTGCACTAGAATGTGGACTATTCAAAGACGACCCGAGTCCAAAGGGTGGGAAAAAATAGCTTGAGAGCTCTCTGATGAACCTCGGGGTATCATGGGAGGTTGGCCTTCACTCAAAGGAGGGTATGCAGTAGACTTAGCCGTGTATTGCTTATGCTTTTATATTTATTTTAAGGCCTTGCATTATTGATTTAATGGAAAAAACCTGGCGATTTTCCCAAAGCACAAAAGATGAAATGGTGTTGACACTGACCCAAACAATTTACTACGGGATGTTTAAAGGCAGCCAGTCCAAAGGTTTGGTATTATCCAGACTGACAGAGCTTCTCAATTATCACTGAACATGAAATGAATCGAAAGAGACCAATTCTCGCCAAATAATCAAGCCATTATCATTCATGACTCAATCACAGTGGAAATTATTAAGTCTCTGCTTGCAGCGGGAAAGGAAAAAAGAACAGGCATGTTTGTTTTTTGAGGAAACAAAAGGATGATAAGCTCAAACCAGTTTGTGGCTCCAGTGGGACCAGCAGTGTTCGTGTGCGTCACTGAGGTTTGACGAGATATGGGCGCTCTGCCATACCTGAGCCTGATTGAGTGCAAATTAAATCTTGTTTCATCATTTCAATGGAAGGGAGAAGAATAAGCGAAAATGGGCAACAATCTATTTGGAGGCAATATCTGTAAAGAATTATATCAAAACAGCATTCAGGGAGATTGTTCCCTCTAAAGCTTAAACTGCAATACAATACAACACAATAACATCATGCAAATCTGCTGTTCCACTTTTTCCCTATGAAGATCAGGAATTAAATGATGTGCTGTTGTGAATTTATGCTCCTTAAAGTGACATAAGGAAAATCATAAGGGTTGCGTGTAGAATATGATCTGGTTAACCTGTTAAGCCCGAGAGACCCCGGTACCGGGGCACTGCCGCAACATCTTGCAGGAAACAGTGTCTGAGGGCATGTTCATTTAATAAACTATGAATGTTTTATATCCATGTAACGGGAAGAAACTCATATAACTGATCAATATTTATTTTTTTCAAAATAAAACCCACAATGCTAACGCTGAGCCTCTGAATTAGCAACGAGCGAAAAATGCTAACAGATTACTGCACCGAAATTCACTCACAAAACCTTATTATTTATCTTTTCTGCACATCCATGACATCGTTTCACATCGTGAGGTGACACAGAATCGAAGGGTACCCCTCATTATCACTCAATTATAAGAACTTGCGGAGATAATAACAAGAACAGACATCAAAACATGTGGCGCTAGGTAGCTAAAAACGCTCACTCACACTTGAAACGAACCGGATTCCGGAGTTTAGAGGCGGCTCCACTACGGTGTGAACAGGAAGAACCGGTGCTTTTCAGTTTTGTTATCACTGTGAGGTTGCAGGCGTTACAGAAGGTATATCTTCTTACTTCTTAAAAGGGCTAATGATTGATAGACATTAACAAGACGCTATCATTCAGCAGTCTAGAGTGCAATGGCTTTCATATTTATGGGACTGCAGTCTTAACTCTCTCATAGCTTAACTTTGAGTCATACACTTTTTTTGAACTGGATTTGTTTGCCTTTTGAGTGTCGGACCATTTACATTACTCTTGCTCAGCATGGAAGCTTTTGGAAGTTTTGCTAATTGTCAAAAAAACAAATATGTCTATAACATTAACTTGAGTTTTTGAATAATGGAATGATTTTAGTCCTTCCAAATACATGTTTTCTCTTCTTCATACAGATCAAATAAACCAGGTTCTGAATCAGGCTAAGAGAAGTTTCAGGAGGCCTGCGGGACAGACTGTTGGTTGAGGTTTGGATGCAGTTTGGAGTGTTTGTGGTGTGGTTGTTAGTGTGTGCTGTTTGGATAGCGTGTGGATGGAGTCTGGGTACCAGTGTCAGCGTGCCGTGGCTCTAATCAGCTGTTGGCAGGCGGACGAGCGGGCGGACGAGCGGGCGGTCTATCCCGCGGCGGCACCCCAGGTCGAAAGCCGGTTTGAAGTGTAATGATGATGCCAGCTGCCAGCTACACCAGGCTGTGAGCGCTAACGAGCTGGCACTGGCGACGGACTGGGCCGCAGCGGCAGCACCTGGAAATGTAGCACACGTTTCAGAGGGGCGGGGCTCCACTGGGGCTGCTGAGGGGCCTGCTGGAGACCCAGGACGGCACCCAGAGGCCCGCATCTCTTTGAAGAGCGCCCCAATTTCCATATTTCATTACGCACTACTGACTGACAAGGCCCAGCCAGATGTTCTATTTTCAGCTATTTAAATTTTGACCTGCTTTCCCTATCATGGATGCAAAAAGAGAAGAAAAAAAACAGATTTCATCAAAACACATGCCAATGATGATGGTAACTTGGAACTGTTGTGTCTTCTTGTTTTGTCATGTCCTTTAACTGAGAGAATAAAAGTCAATCAATCAATCAATGTTTATTTATATAGCCCAATATCACAAATGTTACATTTGTCTCAGTGGTCTTCACAGTGTGTACAGAATATCAGTATGACAATACGTAAGATGGTTCTCTTTAAATGAAGTATCCTTTTTCATTTCAGACATTTGGTTGACAATCTATCGTGAGGCATTCTGTCTTGCTAAAGGACACTTTAACAAGACACACTGGCTGTTTCAGGGATCCAACCTGAGACCTTGTATTTATGAGACAGTCCCTAACCATCCAGCCAGCCCAGCGCTGAATTGGCTCCAAAGTGAGTGATGCATGCTCTGAAATACAACATAAAGCACGCTCGCACCGCAGCTTCTTCGTCCCTGAGATATTAGATGATTAATTCCTGTGGTATTCCTGTTGAAATGGCTGTTAAATTGCAGGGTCCTTCCTCAATCCCTCATGCAAAAATACATCGACAACCATGACCTTTTTCTGAATCTGCTGGTAATGGCACTTTGTCTTCCTGAGTTAGCCAGCTCAAGGATCAATGTGATTTTGTTGGAATAAAACGTATGCGACACAGCAGCATAAGAAGAAGAAGAAGAAGTGTATTTCCATATCTAGGCTTAATGAAACTGAACAATCTCTTGAAAGGAGGAATAATAGAGAAAGAAGAAAGCAGGGGTGAAACACAGAGTACAAGTGGATTGCAGCTCAGATTTGAACACCAAATGGCAAAAAATGAGAGACACTGAGATAATCAGAGGGAGAAAAGCTTTTACTCAATACTCAACACACAGCAGGAGAGCGAAAGCTGTTTATTCCTTCAGTAATGCATCTGTGAGAGTGTATGTCTGTGTATGTGTCTGACTGAGTGAAAACACAGAGGTAATTGAGAAGTAACTGAGGCATTACAGAGGCAATATTGACACGAGATAAAAGTGGATGAATGCTGTTCTTTCCCTCTTGGGCTTGGGAATACTGAAAAGATAGGCTGATGAAGGATCCATGTTGAACTTTCTGATTCTGTGTATTTATTTCCGAAAGTATATCATCTGCAGATCTGAAGTTAAAAGAGTAAAAACAGGAGTTATAAAGATAAGGTGACATAACATTTTAGTGTAAGCCGACAAGAGGAGCTGTAAAGTGGATGATATCTTTAACAGCCCAGACTGTATGATAAAAAACATGATGCATCAGCAGTGTTTATGTCTGGAGGTGTCAACAGAAAGTTACTGAATGTGTGAATTTATGTTCCAGTTAAGGCAAAGGCATCTAGTTGGATCTAAAGAGGTATTGATATTTTGATGATGCATTCAACTCTTTTTTGAAAAAAGCACATTTTGGATGCCAGTTTAACACAATTATTAAAGGTCACCTATTATGCAAAAAGAACTTTTTCATGTATTTTATACATAAATGTGTCCCTGGTGTGTAAGGAGACTCACAAAGTGTCCAAAAATACAACCATCTCTCTTTTCCTCCTTACCGACATCTCTTAAAAACGGGGGTACACCGGAGCTGATCCAGATTTTCTGCGGTCATGATGACATTACTAAAATGTGGGCTGGCTTTATGTTGAACTCCTGGCAATGTTCTGCCCAACCTATCGTCCCCTATCAGAAACGCCACTGTATCAGAAACAATGCGCAACGTGTTTTGGAAGTAATATGGTCTGTGTTTAGATTAGCAAGCATCGCTAACACTCAGAGCTAAAGTTGTACTGGAGAGAATATATTCAGAAATAATGCTTGATGTGGTCTGGAACATAATATGTGACCTGCTCTATCGAAATCAGTCGCATTGACCCGAAGACACATTTTGAGTTGTATACACTGCTGGAAAGAGGATATTCCTAGCTTTCTAATGATATCAGGATTGTTGTTGTACTCCAAATATTAAGCAAAATATGTTCCATTATATAATGACTGTCACCGAGTCATCATTTTGAGAAAAAGGCCTTCAAAGTATTCTCTTCTCTGGAATCCATCGATCTGATTGATTATTAGTGGAGCAAATGATCAGAATACTACGGAGGGAAGATATTTTCGTTTGGATTACTGGTCTGGGGGAAGCTCGCGAGTGTGTGTGTGTGTGTGTGTGTGTGTGTGTGTGTGTGTGTGTGTGTGTGTGTGTGTGTGTGTGTGTGTGTGTGTGTGTGTGTGTGTGTGTGTGTGTGTTGGTGTGTGTGTGTGTGTGTGTGTGTGTGTGTGTGTGTGTGTGTGTGTGTGTGTGTGTGTGTGTGTGTGTGTGTGTGTGTGTGTGTGTGTGTGTGTGTGTGTGTGCGTGTGTGTGTGTTTGTGTAATTTTGCGTTTGTGTGTATTGTGTTTGTTTCCCGGGGAAAACCCTCACGAGAAACACCGGCTGTTGTTATGCCTGCTGTGACGTTAAGTTACTCCGTTCTCCGCTTGTAATTATGCCGTCACAAGCTTCAAAGTTGTATTTATCATCTGAATTTACCGAAAAAGTTTAATATTCTGAAAGCCAAGACTTTGTTTAATTGAAATCAGATGAAAACAAACTGTAACGGACCCTGCCGTGTTATTTATGATTACTCCACGCTTACATTCATAATGTCAGCCGGAGGGAGGGGGGGCGGCGCTGCAGAAGAGCAGATTGCCTGTCATCTTCCCTTTACAAGCTTAAAGAATGTATTTATCGTGTGAGTTTGGAAATAAAAGTTTCATATTCTGAAAGCCAAGACTCTGTTTGTTTCAAATCAAACAAAACACCCAAACCCCAGATTGCTTTTGTTTTTTACGCAAATCCACATTTATTTTGAAATGAGCCGTTGCGACTTCCGACTGATTTCTATCGAGCGGGTCACATATGGCGTTTAATCAAGGCAGCGTTTAACTGAGTATCTGCTGGTAGAAACGGTGGGTTACGTATTGTAACCGTAGGTATATATGCACAGGCGGAGCCCTCTACTGGACTCTATGGGTACTACCTCTCAACCATACTATGCGAGCATTCATCAACTGAAATGTCTATAACCGTAGCCGGCCTCCTGGGGCGGGCCTACCTGAATGCACGCGCAAGCCCACCGTATATAAGGCAGCCTCGCCTCCTGGCTGTCATCCGACACTTCTCTTCAGCGAGCAGCATAGGACAGACAGGGCCCCAAGTAGAGGGCTCTGCCTGTGCTTATACAGTTGCAAGAAAAAGTATGTGAACCCTTTGGAATTACCTGGATTTCTGCATAAGTTGGTCATAAAATGTGTTCTGATCTTCGTCTAAGTCACAACAATAGACAAACACAGTCTGCTTAAACTAATACCACACAAACAATTATATGTTTTCATGTTTTTATTGAACACACCATGTAAACATTCACAGTGCAGGGTGGAAAAAGTATGTGAACCCCTAGGCTAAAGACTTCTTCAAGAGCTAATTGGAGTCAGGAGTCAGCCAACCTGGAGTCCAATCAATGAGACGAGATTGGAGGTGTTGGTTAAAGCTGCCCTATAAAAAACACACACCAGTTTTGAATTTGATGTTCTTAAGAAGCATTGCCAGTTGTGAACCATGCCTCGCACAGAAGAGCTCTCAGAAGACCTACGATTAAGAAATGTTGACTTGCATAAAGCTGGAAAGGGTTACAAAAGTATCTCTAAAAGCCTTGATGTTCATCAGTCCACGGTAAGACAAATTGTCTATAAATGGAGAAAGTTCAGCACTGTTGCTGCTCTCCCTAGGAGTGGCCGTCCTGTAAAGATGACTGCAAGAGCACAGCGCAGAATGCTCAATGAGGTGAAGAAGAATCCTAGAGGTCCGGAGCTCCCCTGTCTGAATTATTATTTGACGGTTATTGCTGCTCCCGCTGTGCATAATCTGTGTAATATGTAGCCAATAAATTCCACATTGTTGGTAAAATAATATTTTGGCCTGCCCCGAATGTTGTTTCTGTAGCCCCGGACAATTCTACCTCAATAATATAATACATTAACCGTGTTTTACGTGAACCTCATCATGACAGTCGAGAGGACGGCAGGACTGTAATTTCCCGTGTTCAGTGAATGCAACAGAGGCAAGACACCAGACCAATCAGAGAGTTACATGGAAATAACAGTGTGCTTGTGTCATTCAAACTCGGCTCTGTGTGTGTGTGTGTGTGTGTGTGTGTGTGTGTGTGTGTGTGTGTGTGTGTGTGTGTGTGTGTGTGTGTGTGTGTGTGTGTGTGTGTGTGTGTGTGTGTGTGTGTGTGTGTGTGTGTGTGTGTGTGTGTGTGTGTGTGTGTGTGTGTGTGTGTGTGTGTGTGGTGTTGTGTGTGTGTGTGTGTGCAGACATAGCGCATTTAGTGAGAGAGAGAGAGAGAGAGAGAGAGAGAGAGAGAGAGAGAGAGAGAGGAGAGAGAGAGAGAGAGAGAGAGAGAGAGAGAGAGGAGAGGAGAGAGAGAGAGAGAGAGAGAGAGAGAGAGAGAGAGGGGGGAGGAGAGGTGGGAGGGGAAAGGTACAAGGGGGTGAGTAGGAGTGACTGCAAAAACGAGGAGGAAGAGAGACCGGTGCCAGCAGCAGGGACCGTGTTGTTAGCATCTGGTTAGCTAGCTGCACTAACGGACATACGGAGCTGTTTGTTCCACAACAAGCTGGAGGAGAGTCCTCTCCTCTCAGACTGAGAGGCTCAGGTGAGCTAAAGGACTCTCTGAGTGTTTAGATAGTTCACTTTAGTCTAAGTTATCTCAGTGGGTCTCAAACGGTTTAGTCACAAATTATTCAAAAGATTATTTCCACAGCACACCTTCACATGATCATTATAGTTATAAAAAAAATAAGAGAATAAAGGAAAAACAGTTATGAAATACTATATGGCAGTAAAACAAGAATACAGTTTGAAAGGGGAGTGATTTGTAAAATATCCATAAAGAAAAAGAACATCTGCTTACAGTTGTGTTTCATCTGGGTGTTGAGAGATGTATCCATAGATCTCTTAATGTTGCTCTCAAAGTGCACCAGATTGATGCTTTTAACTTCAATATTTAACAAAAATCTTCCTGGGGGAGCATCCCCCCGGACCTCCCTAGAGGAGGTGCGGTCCGCTTCCCACTCGTAAAAAATAGCACTTTACCCCTGCCTATATGCCGTGAGCTGATTATCGAGCCTTCATTGTAACAGTCGCGGGTGTACTGTGTGTTTGCTTGTGGGGATTGCTTTTGTGCGTGCTCTATAGTGCCCGTAATAGTGTTCACTGGAGTCCAGCACCTCAGCACCCCCACTCAAAATACCTTCCCGCACCTCTGAATCTACGATACGTAAAACACTGAACAAGAATGGAGTTCATGGGAGGACACCACGGAGGAAGCCACTGCTGTCCAGAAAAAACATTGCTGCACGTTTGAAGTTTGCAAAAGAGCACCTGGATGTTCCACAGCACTACTGGCAAAATATTCTGTGGACAGATGAAACCAAAGTTGAGTTGTTTGGAAGGAACACACTACGCTATGTGTGGAGAATCCAAAGGGTTCACATACTTTTTCTTGCAACCGTATGACTAGGGTTACAATACGTAACCCACCGTTATATCTCACACAGGCTCCGCCCTCTACTGGACTCTATGGGTACAGTGGGTGGAGCCCTGATGCCTAAACGCCCTGTCGTCCAACAACATCGAGTCACCACACTGCCCCTGACTGGCCTTTGGTTACCAGCCCCTGCACCGCAACCCCCTCTCCCCCGGTTGTGACCGTGTAGAAGTGGGGGCCGCAACACACTCTCACTCCATAATCATCCAGGAGCAACGTTTGGTCAGGGTCCCGTGGCGTGCAGTTGTGAAGCACCGAGGCTCCTTCAGCTTCATAAACAGACGCAAAGAGCTTTCAACTGATTGCAATGTATTCCCATCTGCGGCGGTATTTGACGCTCAGAGAAGCACCGCATTGGTCCATGTCGGCGGCACTTAGAGGCAATGTGAGTGTCCGTTCCCATTGGATAACGGAGGATTGTACACCCGGAAGTATTTGTTCAGATTACAGTGATTGCAGTGACATCCGCTTATCGTTTATCAACACCAGATTATCCTTGTTACTGTAATTACACAACATTGATTGGTTTATGTACAATGCTTTGTATTTGTATACAATACTTTGAATATATATATATATATATATATAATTTATATATATATATATTACACATCTGGCTTAGTTCTTTATTTATCTCCAGAGATCGGGCATCAGAAATAGACCGGAAACTATTCTTTTACCGTTCTGTTTTAACTTCACAATAAAGTTAGTAGTAATAATTTGTTTTGATATTATTGTTTTTTATTAACTACTACACCGCTGGGTCATGTTAAGGCCATCTTTTCTGTGTTGCTGTGGGGTTTTTCCATCGCTTTTGTGTTACAAATATCAAAACAATAACAAAATATATCCGTTGTAAACTAAACCAGAAACAGCAGTATATTTTATTTTGTTAACACTGTAAACTTGACAGCTTTTTAACCCAAACCACCTACTGGTTAAAGCACGTTATTACACGTGTATTATGTTGTGTAACTGTTTAATGGTGTTATCTTTATTGCTACCCCCTGAAGAAACACACTCCTCAATGTCAGTCTTGGTACTTTATTGACAAAGATGACGACACCCTGAAACAGAGCAATGCCGCAGGATAAGCTGACAAAGTATTACATACATGCATGTCATGACCAATACACATATATTCAATTACATATATTAAAGACACACTAAACAGTAGTGGAAACAGTCTTACATGAGTGAGTGGATGAACGTCTCAACTCGAGGCGGAGTGAATGAACAACATGTGAACTAAAATGGCCGCTAGGCACTACCGGGTCAAAGCACGGCATATCCGGGCAGCGACAGCATTGACGCTGCCCTCTTGTGGCCGGCGATAAACTCTTGATCCCCCCCCAGACCGGAAAGCTATGGGACGGAATAGGTTAACGGTCTAAATCCAGCTGCCGGACTCGGGCTCGTAACGTGCAGGCGGCCTCCTCACGCGGCCTGGCCGAGTAGGCTGGGGCAGCATCGGCGGTGACTGCGGCACCGGTGCGCCCAGGAAGGCACCCGTAGGAACGGTGAGGTCAGAGGACGCCTCACCAGCAGGTGCCGGTGGGGAAGCGCCCATAGCCGAGTCGCGGGGTCCAACAGCCGGCCGCTGAGCGATCCCCTGGGGCGTTGCCCAGCCCGGGAGGATAGGTGGGGGCTGATGGTTCTCATGAACTAAGTACAGATCGCGTTCACACCGGAATAAGTCCCTGGGGGAGGATTAGGCAAACCACCACTTCACCGCGTATACTGCCGCCCAAAGTTCCCGGCCGGAAGTCCCCGGAGTTGGGGACTGGCAGCTTCTACTGAAGCCTTCCGAGTAAATCGCCAGAACGCCGACACCTCCTCATCTCCACCGCTCCCATGTTTTATTTTGTGTTGCCATAAGTTAGTCTCTCTGCGTTTCTGCGCTGGGCTAATGCTAATAATGCTAATGCAAGGATAATAAAATGGCGGCTTCACAAAACTTTTTGGGAGTTTTACGGGGCATGGTTTGCAATCCGCCCAGCCAATCAGACATAGGAACCTTTTTTTCTCCCACGAAAGTCCCTGTTCTCTAGCAGGGACGGAAAAGGGGGTGAAAAGGTTCTCATGAACTAATTTTAGTTCCGGCTCTTTTTGGTGTGAACGCAACATTTCGGAACTATATCGCCACTATAAACTGGGAAAAGTACTGCGGTGTGAACGCGCCTATTGGAATGAATGGTGAAAAAAAACGGAGTTTGTCAAACAGAGCACATGGTGTAGTCCTAAACGATAGCTTGGGATTCTGGGTAGTGTATTGTCTTCTGCCATCCTTTACTCTGAAAAAATATTTGTTTCTCCGAATCGAAGGGGAAAAATACAAAAGCATTGCACACAATTTAAACCAATCAATGTTGTGTAATTAACAAGGATAATCTGGTGTTTTTTAGTCGATGAGTAGTGCAGATATCACTGTAAAATCAATCGACAGTAAGGGGAATACTTACTTCCGGGTGTACAATTCTCCGTTATCCAATGGGAATGGATGCTCACATTGCCTTTAAGGGCAGCCGACACAAACGTATGCCGTGCTTCCATGAGCGTCAAATCCCGCCGCAGATGGGAATACATTGCAATCAGTTGAAAGCTATTTGCGTCCCTTTATGACGCTGAAGGAGCCTAGGAGCGTCACAACTGCACGCCACGGGACCCTGACCAAACGTCGCTCCTGGACGATTATGGAGTGAGAGTGTGTTGGGGGCCGCAGTTTATCTGGCTGGTAGGGCACACTCAGACACGCTTACCTCGTGAATAGTGTGCCTGGAAAACAGTGAGGAGGGCTCTCCCTGCCTGATACCTGCTGACCCACAGCCCCATGGCCGAAGTTAAGGCAAGTAGCAACACTGTCTTCCATGACAGTGCTTGCAGGGAGGAGAGCTCCAGAGGCTCAAATGGTTCTGTGACCAGAGCCTCGAGCACCAACAGCAGGTCCCAGTGCACTACTGGGTGCTGCCTCCTGACTCCTGCAAAAACCGCGACATAAGCGGCTGACTGAAGGCTGACCTGGCCACCAAATCCCTCATAGCAGGATGAGATGGCTACTGCATACACTTTAATTGTGGAATGAGCAAGCCCCCTGTCTACCAGTAACTGCAAGTAGGACAGAATAGAGCCCAACGTACACGATAGGGGCTCTAGACTCCCCTCTTCACACCATCGCTGGTATGCCAACCACTTTGGCCTGTAACAGGCTGTGGTGGATCCTGCTCTTGCTGCCTGGATAGCCTGAATAACCTTGTCAGACAGTCCCCCCTGTCTCAGCCTGTCCCTCTCAGGAGCCAAGGCTGGAGAGGTTTGCCCAGAGTGGGTAACGCCCCTATTGCACCTGCCTCCTGAGACATCGCCCCCCAGAACTGAGGAATCGCCCAGGGCTGGCCCACCATCATCTGTGTCACCTCTACGAACCACAGAGCCAAGCGGCGATCTGGGGCCACTAGGATGACTGACAGACGCTCTCGTCTCACCCTCTCCAGGAGGGGGAGAATGAGGCGTACCGGTGGAAAGGCGTGGAGCAGCTTTCTTGGCCATGGCTCGTGTGCAAACCTGGTGCAAACGCGTCCTCCCCCAAGGGTGGATTGTCTCGCCGAGCCATGCAAAACCACAGGGTACAGTGGCTGTTGCGCCGGCTGGCGAACAGGTCCACCTCTGCTCTCCCGAACTGGGCCCAGATCTGCTTCACCACCTCCGGGTGAAGCACCCACTCGCCTGCCAGGGGCCTGTTCTCCAGTCCCGGGATGTGGAGGGCCCTCAGAGACAACACAATCTCTGAAGCCCACAACCATAGGAGGAGGCTGCCTGTTGATGTACGCCACTGTGGTGCTGTTGTCGCTACTCACCAGCACATCTTTGCCCTGTATTAAGGGTTTGAAATGCTGGAGGACTAACACCACTGCCCGCAGCTCTAAAAGGTTGCTGTGCCGTGTCTCTGTCAGAGACCAGCGACCCCCTATAGCTCTCCCTAGGCAGGTACCCCCCCAACCTGTCATGGATGCGCCTGTGAACACCGTGACGTAGGAGGCTACACGCCCCAGTGGAGTTCCCCTCCGGAGGCGCTCTGGGGACCCCCAGTAACAGAGGTTGCCCTCCACTGAGGGGGGGATGGTCACCAGGTGTCGTTTGTGCCTCTTGGGATCTAAACGAAGGCTGGCAAACCACCTCTGCAGGCGGCGCATATGCAGCAAGCCCAGCGGTACCACGAAGTGAGCAGCTGCCATGAGACCCAGAGTCTGCATAATTACCCCCTATTGCAGTCTGCAAACTGCCCGAAGCAAGGATGTCTGTCTGCTCTCTGACAGGGTGGCGCGTAGGCTGCCTGCATCGAGCAACATCCCCTGATACTGCACCTGCTGGTGAGGTATGGGGGAGCTCTTCTTCCAATTGACAGCGAAAGCCAACTTGGTTAGGTGTAGGATCAATTGGGCTGTGTGAAACATTGCCCATTCCCTGGACCTGGCCATGACTATGAGGTCGTCTAGATAAAAGAACACTCTCATGCCACGGTCGCGCAGCGGCTGAAGCGCTGTGTCCACACATTTGCTGAAAGTGCGTGGGTACGGTAGTCTGTTGTACTCGTAGGCTACACCCTGGAAGGCAAAACGCAAATACTTTCTGTGCTTTGGAGCAATTTTTACATGAAAGTAAGGGTCCTTCAGGTCGATGGTTGTGAGCCAATCGCCTGGCTGCACCAGTCCCAGCAACTGTTTTACAGTTAACATATGGAATGTTCTGCGTGCAATGTGCTGTGGACCCTCCTGGAGGCCGGGCCCGGAAGCATCAGACAACGAGGTCTCGTCGTCTTCCTCCTCGACGAACGGAGCCGCCCGGCCCGCTGGCATGAAGAACACGAAGGGCACCCCGACATCCTCCGGTGGAGATCAGCACCTGCAATTAAGCCCGGGCACAAAGCACAGGGTCGTTGCTCCATTAGTGGTGAGTCCATGACTTTTCTTTTCAAACTTTCTGTCTTTTCTCATCTTAGTTCAGTTGTTTCCTTGCTCGCTGAAGAGAAAAGGATGACAGCCAGGAGGCGAGGCCGCCTTATATACGGTGGTCTTGCGCGCGCATTCAGGTAGGCCCGCCCCAGGGGGGCGGCTACAGTTATAGATATTTGTAGTACCCATAGAGTCCAGTAGAGGGCGGAGCCTGTGTGAGATATAACCTCTCTCTTCACAGAGGAGAGCTCACTGCTTGTCTGCGCTCCAAAGGGGGCGTGGCCAGCAGCAGCTCGGAAACATTTAAAGCAACAGTCACAGAATCAGCACTTTTGTAACAGGGCTGAAATAGAGAGATATGAGGCATTGCTATAATGGGTGACCTGTTTAGTATTTTGAGGAAAACACTTCAGAGACACGTTTTGTGTATATATGGCCCTATAATGTATTGTTCAAATATAGCATAATAGGTGAGCTTTAACAGAGTTTTTCAGCATAACTGTTCTTGATAAACCCGCTGTAAAATATACCCAGTGGTAAACAGAAGACAGACGTAATGAATAGCAAGTGAACGTGGAGTATTTGGCAGTTATTACCATCATGAGTTGCAGAACAGAACTGCAAAAAAGTTAATATTGGACATACATTCACCAGATGGCCAGAAACATGACTCCAAATACCTGATAATATTGCTCTGTATCTATTGGATGCATGAATAGAAAACTACTCAGCAAGCACAAATGGCCCAGAAAATGGCATCAGAGCTTTAAAGTCGCTCAACAAAACATTGAAGGTGAGCAAGGATAATCATATACATTGACAGCATGTCTGCATACATGTATGATCTCTAAAGAATGCTTACTAGTGCCTCTCAAACCATCACAATTTAGATTTGTGGTTTTGAGAAACTGTCTGGCAACTACTGATTAGGTTTCCATAACATTTGGTACTGACATTATGCTACCCGCATGGTGATACCTTCGTGTTTAAATATGTGCCATCAGGATAAAATAAATGTGGTTAAGCCTTTAAAAATTGACAAACTTAGGGCATTCCCATCAAGATCAGTTGTATGTTGTGCTTCATGCAAATTAGCAAATGTTAGCATGTTAACATCCTACACAGAGTGAACATAGTTAATGATACCTGCCTTACATGCAGACAGAAACACTAGCAAGGCTGTACACAATATTTCCATATTAGATATTAAAAAGTACACACATGACAACAAAGTCGTATTTTCAAGACCTTTTATTATTTATTTGTAGCAGTATTGTAACAGTAAACTCAGATGCAAAACATTTTTTACATTCGGTAAGGTTAAGAAAGTATACCAAAGCCCTGATTTGCAGAAGATTTTTCACTGTCAAAATATTCTGTACAGTACAAACAATGAGTGGGAAACTATGGGTTATATTAACTTCCAAATTAGATGTTTCTCTCTGCTATTAAATTGTTTATATCATCTAAGCAATTTATCAAAGTTATCATGGTTGATTGAAATATTTCACTCCTAATTAAAGAAAAGGCTAATAACTCACAACCCTGCAGCATAAATAAGGCAGACATGTTTTTCCTTTACCTGAGAATGAGTCATTTAGTGTTGATTTTCCCGCTTCAGCCACAGCACGTCACTTGCTTTCATTTTGCCGCAATGAAGATGAAAACCACAGGTTACATCAACAAATAAATGAGCTAAGGATAAATATAGTTATTTTGTGTGTACGAGGGGTTCTTAAAGTTGGTGTGAATATGCTGAAACATTTCAAATGTTGTTCCAAAATGAGGCACTATAACATGATGTACCAGAACTTAATTGGTGAAGAATGAGATACATGATTTCTCCAGCCGTGGAGAGGGCGGGTGAAGATTTAGATGTGGGCTTCTATTCAAATATGAATGTCTCCTTGACATTTTCTGCAATGCTTTGGCTGCTCATCCTTGTCACATTTTCCCTCAGCTGCATATGGGACGGCACGACCTGTTGACATTTACAAACTCATCTGGCTGAGAGCGATGGCATTCTATAAAGAGAAACACCTCAACATGTTCCCGTACTGTTTCTACTGCTCAGTGTTACACTAGAACATGTTATTGCTTTAAACAAACAGTCAACCTTTGCATAGAGAGACATGGTGCCTCACTCTTCCCTTTAAACAGCATCACCTGAAAGCTAAAAAATAACATGTAGCAGAAGCCCTGCAACTGGCAGGCCTCATAAACTGCAGTAAATACTGCCACCAGAGGGAGCCCATTGCTCTAATGTGAACAGGTTAAAGTCTGCCCGTGCTCTGGATTACAGCCAAGCACAGTGTGGCACATATCTTACCAGCAGCTGGGTTAATGTAGGACAGAAGCAAAATGAGGTTAGGGCACAGCTCATGTAGTAACTGAGAAGCATGACATAACTGCAAACAGAGGGTGGAGGCTGTTAATGCAAACATCTATTTGTTTGACTTAAGAGTGACAATACTAATAAAAATGACACATGATCAAGGACATGGAAAGAAACATGCCCATAAATGAATGCAACGACTTATTTTCTCTGTATGGAGAAAAGACTCATTAACTTTATTGAACAACAATTGAAAATGAGAATTAAGAGACATGGTTTCCAAATAGGATGCAATGAGGAAACTTAAATATGAATCATTGTGCGGTTGTAGCCTCTGCATCCCTCATGTTCTTCTTCGGAAGTTTAAAATGGTTCTGTGCGGATCAGCTCATCTTAATGCATTTGGTCCAGCAAATTTGATCTTTAGAAATCGGGGCCTTGCTTCTTCAGCTTGCTGTAGTCCACGTTAATTGCATAAAACTGAGAATACAAAAACAAATCTCAGCTCAACAGTGGAAATTTCAGAAAAAAATGCATTGAAAGCCAAAAGTGAGTTCGGATGACTACAAGTTTAGGTTTTAGGGTATTTGGCAGAGCATAATCTTGCACTTGCCCTTTTAACTTGTGTTCAACTGCGAGAAGTTAATGACTTCATCAGATGTCTTACTAGAGGTAAGAGTTAACCAGATGATGTGATTGCATTAATCTAATTGAACGAATTATTCATGGCTCAGCAACAAGTCACAGATCGATACAATGCAAACAACAGTCTTCAGCACATACAATCAAAACTGTAACAAAAGTACGATTAAAAGAATGTGGTGTCAAAGTCTCACCTTGTACTGATGTGTTGGGTCCATCTTGTTCCAGGGCTCTGGGTTGTTCTTCTTGTCCCAGCTGTAGAGGAGAATTAGAGTTATGAAAGATTCAACAACAGAGACTTTAACTTGACATTCATCAACGAGTAGTAAAATAATTATTTACAATAACCGTCTGCATCTTTTCCTTTTTTTCTAATCTGTAAATCTCAGTAACAGCAGATAACATGTAACCCCTACCAGCCACTTGCCATTTTAGAAAAGGGCAAAAATAAAAACGGATGTAATATTAAAAGAACGTTTCCTGTTTAATGATTAGAGTCCTTACCAGACATCAGGGTTTCTCAAGGCCAGACGAGCAAGGTACCCCATGGACATGGCTGCCCCCCCACCGATAAAGAATAACAGAGGGATCAGCTGTAGGTGACAGACAGGAGGATAAGTAACCTTCAATAACATAAAGGTGAACTGTCACAGCTCAAGGAAGCATTTCAATTAACACTGCCTGGCACAACTAGACAAGACAAAATATCTTTAAAATGCATAGTTGCCTATACAATTTGACGTATATGCTCACTGTAGGCCTACCTGAAATCATTTGCCCTTGCAGACTACACCTGCATTGTGTTGACACCTTTATTCTTCATTATCATATGGTTAATTACAAAGAAGCAGTCACTGTGAGGTAATTTACACAAGTCAAATTACAGTTGTTCACAGATATGTTCAAAATGTTAAGTTCTAGGAAGAGTAAACACCTAGAAAACAAACTTGCTAACGCTACCTAGCGAGCTAACACCCCAACTAGTAGCATGTGATGCTATTTTCAGCACAGCAAACACTCTTGCTAATAATCGTTGCTATCGTCTTGTAGATGAAGCCGGGACCTTATTTGACACCAAAGCATCAACATAGTGTTGGCACACCCTGCATGAGAAAACCGTGTACTGCAGTATATTAGTTAAACAAATACAATTAACAGTAAAGCATTTTTAAATGTTTAACAGAATTTCTCAAAGTCAGTGCGGTCAATGGTAGGATGCTAGCTTGCTAAGGGTAACTGGTTAGCTAAACTAAGTTAGCAACACACATTCACGGATGATGACGTTTAAAACAAAATCGTCTAATATCATTCTTTTTCTGATATAAAACCGAAATATACTTACAGCTGGGTGGCTCTTAAGCTGTTTGCGCAGCGTGCCGAGCATTTTGATGTTGTGTTGGCCGACTTTGTACAGTAATAAACGGATTACAACCAGTCTTGCCAAAACGGTGGACACTTAAATCTGCGAGTTCGGGCGGAAGAAAGGCCTGTGGTAGCTCCGAGAGGATGCTAGAAATACCGCCTGATGGACCGTGGCAAAATCACATTTTTAGTAATTATTATCAGTACCTTGTATAGCTTTAATGGCACACTACAGCTGTATATACAAAGTAATTTTGTACTATTTTGTCAATATATAACTGTATGGCTTTAGTTTTTATTTCCAAACAGCATTTTATTCGGGCAATGCTAAAGCGGTTTTTTTGTTGTTGCATGAAACATTTCAAAACATAATTACAAAGCCCTTCACAGCAGCAAGAATCAAAACAGAATCCGATAAAAAGGAACGAAATAAAATCTTTGTAAAGAAAAGGTTCAAATAAAAATAGACTTGGAGAATACTACAAGGATACTATTAAGATGATATAACACATACAGAGCAAGGAATTAATGAATTTATAGTTTTTAAGTGTCTTTTTAAAATTAAATTAAAAAGAGAACAAAGAAGTACCTTAGCTTTTTAAGTTGCTTCAAAGGGTTAGGGTTAGAGAGAAAAAAGAAAAATCCATATGCACGTATTTTAACTGGTAGTGTTCTTACAGTAAAGCTGAAGGTAGGCTACAGCTTATAACTGTAAAACTGTACATTATACTGTAATATATATTTAATTTAAAACACCCCCCGTTTCACATAATGTTGCTCTTCCATCTGATAATTGTTTTAATTAAGTTGTGGCTCCAACTAAGCCTTGTGCATTCGTTTAACACTCTTGAGGTAATTGAAATAGCCTATCAACATTGTTTCCTATGTTTAAGCAGGTGTCCCTTAAATTACAAACATGTTCCACCTATGGTAGAATAATAAAAGATAAAAGATGTATAGCCTACCTGAAAACATTGCACTATACCCTAATGCTCTAAATGTTTTTTATTTTCGTAACGCACTTTTGTACGAATTGCCTCATTTTGAAAATGTGCTATATTAGGGTCTTATGTTTAGGTGTTTGCTCTCTTGTGCTATTCTAATGTGCTATTTAGGGTATTATGCACACTTGTGTTTTCACCATTGCAAAACGAATCAATACCTCTGTGCATCTCCAACGGTTGTATTTTGCACTGGAAATCAGAAGAGAACACATTCTAAATATAGTAAGAAGAACAAAAGACAAGGCCTGAATTACAAACAAAAACATGTCCCAATATTTCTTTACCAGATCTGGTCCTAACACTTTGTCCACTTCACAGGCTGCGTCCTCACGGGGAAATGGCAAGGGAACAATCTTCTTGAATGGGAAATTCATCCTTGCACATACACTGCATACATTTGGTCGAAGGCCTCCTCCATGGTTGATTAAAAGAGTTTCCTGACATATGATTTGAGGCGACAATCGAGAAATGAAGTGTTTGGCAAGATGGCATGTTTATAGATCAATTTGGTGCGCCATTTAAATCGCATTCATTTAAATTTAGATTGCCGTCTTATATGTAGAGAAACTTGTTTAGTGTGTTACATGTTTAATTCAGATTGGGTGCAAAGCTTGAAATGTGTTTAGTTATGACTTGAGGTGAAGTTAAGTTTCAATTGTTGTACTTTACGTAACATTTAGTGTGTAAGCAGTTTATACTAATAATAGTACATTTAATTTGTAAAGCACTTATCAAAATACAAGAAAACTGTTATATTAAAAGCGTTTATGATTTTCCTATTATTATTTTATAGCTATTTTTCAAAGATGAGTATCTCAACTGAATGATTGAACCATTCAAGTAAAGTAAGTCTGTAACAAAAAGAAAATCACCATCAATTATCACAATTTCCCTTTTTATGGTCAATTATTTTCAACTTGTAGAAAATAAAAGTAAAAACAGTTCAATCATATGATTGGACATACAACAATGCGATACATACAACCGTTTATATTTTTTAAATGACATGATACTTGGCTGATTGTTTGCTAATCATTCATCTGTATGTGATAATTACACATATTCAAGCATGACTTTGCCAACCAAGCCTTATTTTGTGGAAGTTCATGAGTTAGACCTTGTTTGGTTTCAATATCCATTCAAGTGAGGTTAGCTGGTTTCAGAAACATAAAGATTTTTCTGATACAGTACTTTCCATCAGTCTCTTTCAGTGAGTCCAAATTCCTCTACAAAAGCTAGGTATTTTGTGAAAAAAAGAAAAGAAATGGCTTGTCACAGTTCATTCAGGACTCGATCCCAAGTAAAATGTGTCTCTTTGCTGTATCCTAAGTAAACAATAGAAGCTAGACTCTCTTTTCAAATACAGTTAAGTGAAACATCTGCCCATACTTAAACATATGATAGGCACATACAGTGTGCCTCTACAGAACGCTTTATGCAAATATGATACTGGCTTTAGAGTGTTTCAATTTGCAATCTTTCTGTCTCGTGCTCCTGACGTTTTAGTGTGTCGTCTTCTTGGGAGTTTTGCCGAATTTAGCATCGAATCCGAGACCTAGAGAGAGAAACCCAAAGATGTGATTAAAGAGCAAAGGAAAATAAGGTTGAACACCCTGTATTTAACCAATAAAGTGACCAATTTAACCAGTAATAGCATTACATATTTGACAGCCTTATATTTACTGACCCCCCTTTAGATAAATTCTCATTGCATAATTTACCACTCAACCAAATCTTTGCGTGGGAAGCCCAAGTATCCCCCAATTGGTGCAGTGTTTGTTATTACACACGGAGTAACTGTCTCAGGGTACAGCTAAACGTTTTAAACAGCGTTTTGCAAGAAGAGCTCAGCCATTAACACAAAGTTCCTGCTATTAGACGGCTTTTATCTCAAACAAGCTGAAAGGTGCAAAAATCGTGATTGTAGTGAAGCATACAAGATGTTTAAATTAGGATTTGGTACCGAGTGACCACACAGGAGTATCTTATTACAGTGAAGCTCTACCTGCTATATTCGGTTTTAAAATAAATTCATAAAAGTCCATCATCAATTTTACAGTGATACATTACAATATACTGTAATCTAGAGAAGGCAACAAAGTGTTAACTCTCACCAAGGAAAACCAGGATGGTGCCAAACCACTCCATCCCAGTCATGATGTTGCCGAACAGAAGAACGGAGCCGAGGATGGTGAAGAACTTTCTCGTGGTGGTGACGATGGAGCAGGTCAGAGGCCCAAAGTAGACCACCGTCATGAAGATGAAGGTCTGATCGAGGAGTTTAAAAAACAGACATTTAAGTTATAACCTTGAGGATTTCAAGTTAAAGTCACTATCCATTGCTGATAAGGTAACGATGGTGAGGGCAAATGGGCAAAAATGTATCTCAAAGTAAAGGATTTCTTCAAATCTCCATCCACGCACCTGGCCTAAAGCACTGGTCAGTCCAAACAGTATGATGTTGTAGATGATGCTCGGGTTGCGTTCAGTAAAACTCAGGAAATCCCAGACCTCGCCTGTCCATAATACCACTGAAAGCAGAAGTGAAAAATAATTATAATATTAAAACACAAACAGCTCAAGTATTGAAACAAATGATTAACTATACAAAATCTGTTGATCATGTTGATGGTGTGGTCATATGGCCCCACCAAGTGGTGAAATACGCTAACAACAGGAAGATGAAGCCGAGGTGTGGGGCTGCCATGGATTTGTGGGAGGGGAAGAATTAAACATCTTTATATATATATATATTGGGAAATACCAGCACTTCAAAGCTTATCAACTTCTTATAAAAAAGTATGCATTTGTGGTGTCTTTATGGGTGTGCAACCCTTAACCTGAGGCCCTTTGAAGGAGTTTTAATAGCCTGGAACTCAAATATCACTTATGAAAACATATATAGCATTTTTTTAAGTGTAATACGAACGATGAAAGTGTGAAGCAAATGTGCAGGAGAGATTGGCACTTTGTGAGAGATAGCAAGCACTGCCAATTAGTTTAATTATACGAGTGATAACAGTGTCTTATAGTTCTCTTACTGGCTTTAACCTTTTGATCCTTATCTCTCAGCCCATTAGTGACTAACACTAGAAAGCCCCTCGTTATATTGCATCTCTTTTGGTGCCTTATTCTTCAATATATTCCGGCAACCCTCTCACAGAACTGACGGCTTTGAGGTGCAGGATTCCTTATCTATAAATGTAAGACTGAACACTCTGCCTCGACTGAATTAATTAGTTTTAAACTCTGGAGAGAATGGTGTTTGTCTTCTCTTTAAGAGCCTCAAACACACACGGTTATTGTTTCGTTCTTTTTCACTTATTCAGATGGACATTTTCTACAGCATCAAATCTGTAATTCACCCTGACGTGAGAATACAGATCAACACAACTAATAATGACATAACATTTAACAGTGCATTAGACCGACAGCAATGATAGCTGTGTGACGACCGTGATGACACACAGCTCTAATCAGAGTATAAATTAACATAAAATAATAATGTTGAAATCAAATTCTAAAATTGTATATTGGAATGCTGAAAAAAAAAAATCTGTGTCTATTCATTCTGTATACAATTGGGATTTCATAAACATATTTGGCAAATGCTTAAATGATTGATGTTATCCTGTTTAAAAAATGAGATTCCAGTGGTAGAATTGTTTCCAAAAACTCCAGAGCATTGTAACGTCCAAAAGTCAACGTCTATTGAAAACAGAGAGAGAGGTTGTCATTTCCCAAATCTAATCTTTGTATTTGATGGATCACTTTTGAAATTAAGGATTTAGTTCAAGGATACATTTTTTGGGTTACGAAATATAAAATATGAGGACAAACATTCAAAGTTTTTTTTAAAAACCTCTAAAAGAGCTATAAAATCATAACAAATTGACATTCAGCAAGGCCCCTTTATAGTGCTGCAAAAAGCCACATATTGTTGAACCACTGCTTTTGGCTTTCTCTGACAATTTGCAACTGCTTCCCAACAGGACTTGTGCACCAGTGTTTCAGTTTCATTCTGCTGTATGTTGGCGCCATTGAGCCACACCAAGGTGATTTTGCTCATGAGTTCCTCCTCTCTAGCTGCAGCTGTGCCAGTCAGTGAGATAGCCTGCTGTAGTTTTGGTTGGAATGAAACCCTTCATGCTTCCTGGCACTTCACAGCACATGTTTGGTGAGACAAGAGTTTGGCAGAGAGCACGGTGGACTCACCTAGTCCCAGCACCAGAGTGGACCACATGTTGATGTTCAGCATCATGTAGTTGGCACTGGTCTGGAAGCGAGACCTCATGTGATCCTGGGCCACACCAGTCAAACCGTCCAATGTCAGGGAGACCAGCTACAACATAGCGAAACACAGCACGAGACAAATGTCATGGAAATGTCACAGTAACCATGGCTTCAGGAGGGAGGAACAGATATATTGGCAGCAGATGGGACTCAAGTAGGAATGCACCAATTCAACTGCCAAACATCTACAACCATTTGTATCCGTTGTGTTAAATTTGGAGCAGCTAACTGTTGTGTTGGATTTTCATTTGATGTGTTTATTTTATGCTTCACTCGACACATATTTCTGTTTGACTATAAAAGGAACTTTTTATTGAGTGCTTTAGTTGTACAGCAGGAAAAAAGGCTTTTAAAGCAGTTGTGTTTAGATTATATCACATGTTGTTTTATAAATTGGTTGAATTTGACATTTTATTGTAATAAGTGACTTTGAAATGGTTCAGTTTTTTATGATGAGGATGTGTTCGTTTCCTTGGCAAAAACAGGAAATAAATAACAGAAAAAACAAAAACACTAGTATCGGCTATCATCATAATCAAAATGTGGTTTTAAATGTCTATCAGCACAGAACTTCACAATGGGTGCATTCCTAAATACAAGCACACTGGATGGAACATAAAGCTTTTAAACTCACCAGCAGAATCTCTCCAAACCCAAAGACATGGTCATCTGCGACTGAGCTCTTATTGGGTTTGTAGAGGAACAACGCCACTCCGCTCACAATAAGCAGCACACACAGATACTTAGCCAGCGGGTACCTCTTCCTCAGTATCGTCACACCGAGGATCATCACTGCAACCACACAACAGCAGCATGATGGACATTTTCTTTAAGCCATGAATATCAGGGTGACAGGATTTGAAGTAATCCTACCCTGATACAAAATGTCAAGCCTTCCCCCCGAGAGTGTAAATTATGGATTGCGAAAGTGTGTGTGTGTGTGTGTGTGTGTGTGTGTGTGTGTGTGTGTGTGTGTGTGTGTGTGTGTGTGTGTGTGTGTGTGTGTGTGTGTGTGTGTGTGTGTGTGTGTGTGTGTGTGTGTGTGTGTGTGTGTGTGTGTGTGTGTGTGTGTGTGTGTGTGTGTGTGTGTGTGTGTGTGTGTGTGTGTGTGTGTGTGTGTGTGTGTGTGTGTGTGTGTCTGTCTGTCTGTGTCAAGAGATAACAAGCGGTGAGATATATCGTTCATGTACAAACAGCACAAACTGTAACCTGCCATGTGTGCTCATATCTGCTCACATGTGAAAAGATTGTGCTTACCCAATATGTACTTGATCAGTTAAGAGAGATATCAGATGATCTCTTATTTGTAATGTACTATACTATATATACACAAGGGTATTCTCACTTGCTTGTTTAAGTTCTATCCATCAACACATTAACCTGGGATTTAGAAACCTCTGAGTTAGTCATATTGACAGAGATCACGACTTGGCATGGATCTTGCACTGTAACAGATGTAGGCAGGAACAAAACTGCACAAATGCACTAATTCACTTTTAACCAAGAGCAATCTTTAAATGCTAATGAGTAGGATTTCTTGATGGCTGTTTGAAAACACATCATAATAATAGCAATGGACAACAAGAAATGTCCTGAACATATTATTAAAAAAAGGCGAGTGGGAACGTGACTGCAACCCACATCGAGAGGGTCATGAGTGATGATAGAGTGGGATTCTTTTTCATGAGCCTCTATGTTCTAAAATCCTACTCATTGTGCCTTTAAACATTAGTTTGACAGAGCTGTTCCTATTCTCATTAGTTGTTATTACTTTTTGAAATGAGCATGAGATGTAATAGACTGCACCCGATTATTACTTGAGTGTTTATACCAACTTTTATAGATTGTTTAGTATAAAACTACACATATTCAGGCTTGTCATTACATGAAACCAGCTGAGAAGTACCTTCATTCTAATAACATGTATTTGTCAAATCACACAAGGTATGATTACAGAAGTGATTCTCAGATTTACCTGGTATGGGCTTGCAGGACTTTCCCAACACCTATTGGCAAAGAAAACAAAGATTTAGGATAATAAGACGGAATGATACATTCATAAATCCATATTAGAATCATGTTACCAACTAAAAGGGCATATGTACCTGTGTGGGGTAGTTGACATACTGAAGGGCAGAGTTACTGGACACCATGGCTCCAAGATAGGAGAGGGAACACAGCCCATAAAGCCAGCTCTGGGTGTGGTCTGGCTTTGAACCCTCAAAGAACTGGATCACTGATGATGAAGAGGTAGATGTAGCCTCAGATAATGTGTATCTTATTTTATATTAACCATTTGGATAGATGTGAGTACTTCTTCTATATAGTACATACTTACAGATCTTAGCAAACAGAGCACTGACAATGCACTGGATGAGGACCAATGTTCGGGCAAATACGAACTTCTCCTTTTGGTCTCCTTGACCATAGCTGCCTCGAGTGCTGGACGAGTCAAGGGGAAAAACTGTGTTGAGTGCAACAGATCACAGACAATCTGTATCTGAGGCTGAAATAGCCTTAAACGACAATCCTAGCAAAAGTATGGGCTGGTAAATGGTATTAGAGTTGAGCACTTTCAAGAGTATTCAAGCTATGGAAAGGCCCCTTTAGAAAGGAGATACCATACCGCAAGTGACAGGCTGGGGTGGTGACATTTGGTTAGGGAACCATAAATCTTTAACAACTTGAAAACTGAACTCAATGGGCAATAGTTGCCAAGAACATATAGGAAAAAGTGATGTCAATAGTATTAAATAAAGACATAGAATGATAGGCATTTATCAGGCATCATTTATGTTCGTGAGAGAGTTTCTTTTGTGAGACACTAGGCAAGCTTTCATTTTGAAACCAGATATGATCCCTGTCCCCTTTAGTAACAACATACCATCTGTGTCAGGCCTCATTATGTGATATGCAATAGAAACTACTCTTCTTTTACTTTATATACCCTTTCTAGACAACTTTATACACCCATTATGGTCTTATGTGTTAATCAAAGAAGGAAAAAAAGTTTGCTGTATGCACACACATAATATGAGTAGTGACATCGTAGCTTTAGTGAACTACAAATATAGATCACCTGCTGAATGGTATAACTTTAGAGATCAATACCTGGCATTTTCTAAAATGAAAAGAATATCACGCCAAACCCCATTCATAAATATGACAATGTAATGTCAGCTTTGTCTTTGTCATCGGTAAAGATAACGTTGTATATCTTACATGAGTTTGCACAACGAGTAGATTGAACCCACTGGCACATGGTGTACGTTTGTTGTGCATTACTTATAGTTATGCCATAGTACAATTAAGCTAGCAATGATTCGGTAACTGTCGACATGCAAGTCAGCGTTACAATTGTAGATTTTGTAATGGAGTTTGGCACAGGATAGGACAATGTTCTATAACATACGTCACGCTAAGTGTTACTTACATAGTCTCTTGTAATATTCCGTAGTAAAAGTAACACACGAAGACTCCGAGGAAACAAACAATGAACCGTATCCGCATATTGTCCCATATCGAGACGGGCTTCCCGGCTCCCTTTCCCGGAGCCATGCTATCGTCCAGCAGCCCGGGTATGTTAACCGACACCGCTCCGCTGCCCGCTCCTCTCACACCGATATCCCGCTCCACTATAGACGACGTGACGAGCCCGGAAATGTTGCTCGCGTTTAGGTGTAGTGTTCTGTGATGGCAGGCAAAGATGTTGCCTTTAAAGCTTCTTGAGCGTTGTTAATTTGTCAAAGCCTGCAAGCGGTATATTGACTTCTCTGGAGCTGCACAGACAGTCAGATTTCATGACATATGTTTGTTCTGTATCATTCTCAGGTATCTAAATCACTCCTCCAGGACAGCGTTACTGTTAAAAACATCCCATTCCCACCTTGATACCTGTACTGTCAGCAGAGTACAGTAGGCTACGTGTTTTCATTGAGAAATTACAGCCTATATTTAGTAGGAATAGCGGTAGCGACAGGGAAATAGGTTTTATGAAAGGACCTCAGTGGTGTCAACAACTAAGCCTGAAAAGTCACAAAAACATAATGCTGTCTTTAGTTTAACGATTCTACGCAGATTAATAATAATAATAGTAATAATAATATCACAACCAGCTATTCTGTGATGACCGCATTTTCATATCGTTTAAGTATAAGTACCAACACTTCATAATCATAATAGAGAATTGCCCATATCAGATATTAAATAAGTGCATCAAAAATGGTGATGTAAATTGTGTGCATCAAAGTAATTTTGCAGTTGTTAAACATTTTGGATCAAATTAGTTTATATACTGCAGGGTAACATGGCCAATAAAAGTACATCATATTTCATACATTTACATTTTGTTTACATAACCTAAATCTGCAAAGTTACTAAAGTTATCAAATAAACGTAGGCCTACTTGGCGTACAAAATACAATATTAGCCTACAAATGTAGTGGAAAAAGTAGCAGAACATGGGAACACAATTACCTTACATGTTTTGTATGTACTTAAGTAAACAATTAACTTACTCCCACCAAAGCAGAAAGGCAAATTGTTCTGCTTATATTTTATTTAAAATAAAATATAAAATGTCGTGTGGCACCTGTAAAGGCAGCTATTAAAAACAATGAGGCCCTTCCTTGAAAAAGTCGCGTGCCTTTTTTCCGTCCTAGGATGTGGATTAAATTCATTGGTCGATGTAGGGCAATAGAGATCCTTTCTCGTCCAATCGAAAGCAGATGTGGGTGGAAAAGGCGGTGCTTCGATTTAAAAACCGCAAATCCACGTGTCAAAGGCAAGCAACAACAACAAGAAAAAAAACACAGGAATTATAAGTAGTATAGAAAGGATTTAAACGCCCGGAAAATCTGTTTATTTTATCACAATGGAATCAGCACACTAAACACAAGTGGGAAAAGGTTGCTACATCATGTCTGAAAAAAAGGGCTGATAAAAACCTACATTTTTTCTCAACGATATGTATTTTTTTGAATCAGTTTTGCATAGCAAACCCTAACCATACTGACAGAGATAGTGTTGATCCATTTGAACATTAACTTGAGCAGAGGGAATCAACCTCTCCCTGTGGTCCAACAAGGCTCAGATTGAACAAAAACACGAAGCTTGGCCACTTCAATTAATAAGGTTTACAACAATTGCAAAAGGTTTGGTTAAAAACAATGCCCTCTGCAGGCAAGTAAAGCTATTCCAACATCCGTTATTGCCTGTAAAACTTTAAAGTATAAACAGAAATATTTTTTTTCTTCAGTGAAAACTAAAATTATATCACCAGCTCCCTTGCAAAGATACAAAAATATATATCTTTCTAGAAGTACATCTGTAGAAAAGCCAGCTACCATTAAACTATTGACCAACAGACTTTCGAAAAAGTTCTTGGTTTAAAAAAATTAAGCTGAAGGTTCATCTTAAAACTGAACCATTCCTTAAAGGTGGGGTAGGTAAGTTTGAGAAACCGGCTCGAGATACACTTTGTTATATTCCATGGAATGCTCTTAACATCCCGATAGCGATGAATATCTTAAGTGCTTTGACAAAAAATCCATTAAAAACTGTCATCTGTGGAAGCCGTAGTACTGTAAAAAGCACGACCGATCGTTTTAGCCGGCCCGGCTAAAATAACTGGATGGCCTCCCTGCCTGTCAGCCTTCCATCTGTGCACAAACTTATCTCGTGTCCTCATTGGTCATGTGCGCGTTCGTGTGTGTTGGAGGGGGGGCTCTGTAAGGAAGTGGCAGATTATTTCCGGCTGTGTATTTTCAAATTCTAGCGCACTTGAGCTGGTTTCTCCAAAATTATCTACCCCACCTTTAACTAACAATTAAGGATAGTAAACTACTCATGTGTTATAAGTGCTTGCTTTTTTTTCACTTTGAAGTCACTCTTTGACATTAAAAATGAAAACATCCCTAGCAGATTGCAATCTTTTTCTGAAATGCTGATGCATCAACTAAAAAAATATTTAATTTAATCAAAAACAACAACTCAGACTTCAAACTTTTCTCTGCATTTCCAGAACTCCAGCCCTGACTTAATCCGTAGCCCACATAAGGGAATATTTATAATAGGTGTTGATGAGGTAAATATCAGCTTAATATAGCATTCTGAAAGCGGAAATAATCAGTAAAACAGACTAAGTGTGAGCCACAAAGCCTTTTTTTGCTCACAGTGATCATGGCACATTACAGCAGTGACATTTAAAACACAGTCAGTTGTAGGCATGTTCTGGCAGTGTGGTTTAGTCCTGAGAGGAGGCTACTGCAGGCCCAGGTGCCTGGTGGGAGAGGCCTGACCTGGGCAGCCTGTGACTGGAGAGACTGACAGGCCCCGGAAGAGAAGGTCCATGGAGGGCAGGAGGGGCTTCAGGAGGCTAACAGGGCAGAAAGCGGAGCCTCCATGAGGGGTGAAGTTGACTTTATTGCGGTCAGGGCAGGACGGCTGGAGGAGAGGCACGTCCCGAGAGGCAGACCTGGAAGTAAAGAGATGGATAGAAGTTGGCATGTACCCCATTATATTGTATCATCAAGGGCTCCAAATGCCACAGCTTTAGATGTAGTTTTGCACATCTGGAAAATCATAATACCATTTAAATAACATTAATATAGTTCTGCTATGATAAAAATGATTAATATGGCTCTAGTTTATGTTTTTATGTATACTTTAGTTATTTACATTATAACCACACCTTTATTTAAATAATTATATTACATTTTTTTGGATAATTTTTTTAAATATTATTTTAGATTTTCAAGTTTCAAGGCTTTGTCATTTGCACATTGTCTACAGTGTAGATATGGCAATTAAAAACGTAAGTCACAGGCTCCTCCAACAGTGCAACATATATAGGACATAACTAATAGAACAGATACAATTGCGAAATAGAATATTTTGAGATGTGCAAGTAAATACAAATAAAATAGAAATAGTGCAAGAAGAGATGTTCTACTAAACCTGGGCTGTCTCATAAGCAGCATTTCACAGAAATGTATATCATGTAAATGCAATATTCACACCTCACCAGTTACCTTCTTCCAACCTTTTCTAAATTGGTATGATAAATGTTTATATTGAGTTAAGTTTAAATCTGATTTTATTTAAGAGCTTTAATGATATGCTACTGCTTGAGGAGGGGGGCTTCATGGGTTGCTCCTGAAATGACATATCGAGAACGTGAATATTTATTTCATGAATATATAATCAAAACATTATGTTTTGCTTACATTTGATCCTTGCACACTTGTACTCGCTCAGAGCCTTCTGGCGGCTCGCGCTGGAAGAAGTAGGTTTTGTTGGGACGAGTAGCGGAGGAGCAGGGCTGCAGCAGGGGGGGGTCCAGGGCAAACAGAGGTAGCGGCGTAGATGGAGTAGGACTTAGCGTCTCACAGTCGAGTAGCTCTGCTCAGAAAGACACAAATATCCGAACTTTTGTTAATAATATGAAAACTAACCATATATTTGTTTTATTTTTGGACACCACAAAAATGTAGAGTGGTCTAACCTGGCTCTCCCATGGGACAGGGAGACTGTGATGGAGACAGAAGAGATGGGTTCAATGGAGAAGGGGAATTTGAAGGAGACAGCAGCGATGGATCTAGAGGACAAGGAGACTGAGAAGGAGAGAGGAGGGAAGGATCCAGATCCAGGGGCCCTGGGGAGGGCTCACTCTGAGAGCCACTGCTGCACCTCTGAACAGGGACGGGGGCCCTATGGCCATCCGGGATATCCAAAATCTGGAATATTCAGGAGGAAACAAGTGAAGGGGTCAGAGCAGCTAAAGAAGTTGCTTCTTTAGCTGCGCTGACCCCTTCACTTGTCACAGGGCAATGTTGTTGTTTTTTTAAATCTACCTTTTTGTTACAAACATATCGTTAACAACTTTCCTATAATTTCGACATCTTGACAAGATTTTTGGCCATTTAGCTTTTTGTTATACTTAAGCCAAACAAAAACCACAGTGCATACATACAAAAAAAGGCGTTGAGCTTTGTATGTTTTGTATTACAGAAGTAAGCCTATACTGCTGCTATACTGTTTGGTTCAGTTTCATAATCATTACTTGAACAATGTTCTCAAAACATGATCTGTTTAATAACCTTGTGCCTCACCTCGTGCTGATCGTCAGGTTTCTCAGAGACAAACGCTTCTTCCAGCTCCAGGTTCAGGCCTTCAACACTGCGTCGCAGCCGCGGGGCGATTCTGTTCAGCCGCATCAGGGGCACAGTCTAAAAAACAACAATCGTTAAGACTCTTTGTTCGCTTAAATACTTTTGTGCAGAATGTGTATGTATCCATGTTGTGTGCCAGGTTAGTGCACATTTTGATACAAATAGGAGGTAGTGCAAGCAAAGGGCAGTATTAAATAAGCAAAATGTATCGTAAGAACTTAACTTTAATGCTGTTCATTGCCTTACCTAATTGTAAATACTTCAATTAAATATTCCCCATCTTATTTTGTTCATTCTATGTATTGTTATCTTATTTGTAAGAGACAAATATGTTGTTTGTATAACAATAGTAATGTTATTCTCTGTGTGCACATTGGGTGGTACTGTTGTATTATCAGGTAAAAAAGGCAAGGTAAGTCACTGCTGTCATCGGGTGGTCCACCAGGAAGGGCAAATGTTTTTTGACTGCTGCAATGCCTTACAGCAGTTTTCAGTTGCTTGTTTGTTTGTTCAGTCAAACCTTACATGTTGATGCATGACAAAGCAAATCAAATGATGGTTATCTTAATCTATCAAGTGTGTTTACCATCTTATTTTCCATTAATTTGGCATTCTATCCCTTTTACATGTTAATTATATGTTTATTTTCTCTTATTGAAAGCACTTTTACGAAAGGGGCTATACAGATACGGTTTAAAATCTATATTATTAATATTATCAATACTATATAATATCGACCTGTCAATGTCGGACTAAAGACTCGGTCCTTGTTAAAGTATGAAATGCTGGTTTCAGATTGTCTCTTTGTGACAGCAAGGCAGAATAACAGGACGCTTGATGACAGCCGTTCCTAAGAAAAGCGCAACTGTTTTTAAATACCCCTGTTACCAAGCGCTTCCCAGTCTGCCCGTGGAAGACGGATTAGCATCAGCAGTTGTCATGAAAACCTTGATCTCTGTGTCTTTTCCCCACATGTCATCAGGAGACATAAGCAATGGGTTTACCTGAGTGATGCCTGCTGCATGACCTGCTGGTAGAGGGTGGTGGAGGGGCTCGTACCCTGCTGAGGGAGGGACGTGGCGGGAACGCTTCTGCAGCTGGTTCCTCAGCTTGGCCACCTGAGGGCAGAGCAGAGAGAAAAAGCAGGAGTCACAACGCTTCTTTCTGAAAAGGGAAAGGTTACTCTCTTTCCCCTCAGGAGGCTGTTAATGTTTCGTGCTGTCAGTGGGAGGGTGCGGAAAAAAGGGTGTGAACAGTGGTGGAATGTAATTTTACTCTACTTGAAGTTTTACATTCAATTAAACTTCATATTTCCCTCCATTACATGCTGTCCGACAGCTTTAGTTACTTTTCAGTCTACTGTTTTTCGTCCCCTCTTTGCACATAGTGATTTTGAATGTTTGTGATGAACTGAAGGATCTTTTTTTTTATGTTGAGATAATTCTATTTCCATCCTAAGCTAAATAAACAACTGTACAACATCACTTGGATCAGCTGGAACAGGCATTGTCACAAGTTGAAAACAGGACTGTGTTTCTTAGATCATGGAAAGTAGATTGTTTACATACATGTGATTCTCACAGGACAAACATGTGATGGTTTCATATATTATGCTTAATTGCTATATATTAAGCTACCCAACAGTACATGACAGAGTTATAATGAGCATAATCTTTAAGTATTGTACTTTAGTACATATCCAAGTTACTTTTATACTTAAATGATATTTTACAAATAAGGCTTACATACACTTACCAAATATAGCTTTCGAATTCAAGACTTTTACTTGTAGGAGTGTTTTTGGAGCATGGAATAAGTACTTTTTCTTGTTGTAAGTAAGAGAAAGAAATGGGACAATTGGTGATATAAACTCAAATACGTACCTCCCTCAGGTGCTCTGCACTACCCCACGATGCTGAGCGCTTGTGTTTGCCGGAACTTCTCCTCCCTCGGGTCTCTTCTGCCCAGGAACTTGGTGTCTTAGAAAAAAATATTATTTATTTTGTGAATAATAAGTGAGTATAATAATATGGGTCCCGAATTTGTCTAAAAAACATTTGGTGGATGTAGTAGAACATTGCCTTTTATGGCAGACATTTTGGCTAACCTTTCTGAGGCCTCTGACATGTTCTGTTTAACTCCATTCAACACTACAAGTTGTTACAAGTACAACACAGAAGTGGAGCCCAACAGCTGTGTTCCACACCTGCCCCAACAGCTGTTCGAGAAAACCACCCTGAGCTGCAAAACAGCCCTCCGCTTTCACACACATTTCAAAACATCCAAACCACATCTTTGGAAAGACTATAAATACAGTGCAAGTTCAGCATTCAACACTTCAGTGCACACAGAGTAACCTTGTTTTTCACCAAGTCACATACTGTAGAAGAAGAACAATAACAACAAAGACAAACGGAAAAGTTTCTTGTGCACTTCTTCTTTTGTCAATCACAACTACTCAACAACCTACTTTTACTCCTATAAACGTACCGATTTCTTCACATTGACTCTTGACTTTCTACCAGAGGGAGTCGGGTTGGCTTCTCCGGGCTCTTTGTTGGGAGAAGACGCCTCGCAGCTCATCCTCACCCGGTGTAACCCTTGTTTAGTTGACCCACAGGATCAAATGATCACAGTTGTGGTGCCTCCAGTCAACTGCTTCACACACTTGCATACAAATCGGATCCACGCACTGGTGCCCATGCCATTCAATAAGGCAACAGTACACATTTAGCCCTGACTGTGAACAGTAGGGTTGTGTCCTGGTATTCCATTCCCAAAATGCGAGCAGTTCTCAAGGTGTCCGCCTCACAACTCAGAGAATCTTATTAGTGCCATCACTTCCTGCAGTAGAAACGCAGACACCATCTTGTCCCCGTCCAGTGGACTAAACGTAGAGCATCGGCCGGCTAAATAAGTCAGGACGCGACATGGGTCAGTCATACGGTGACATCGGTGTAGAGTTACAGCTGCCAACCCCCCCCTGAAATCATCCAACACCAACAACCCCACCCTGCCCAAAACATGAACAGGGGGATCATGGGACACACATCTATAAAAAGACTCAAGGTAGCAGAACATTTGGCTTGTGTTTCCAGCTCTGACGACTCATCAACATGTACTTAATTCCTGTCAGCAATATGGCCTCAATAAAAAGGGAAATACAATCCATTTAATTTTGAATGAAAACACAGGAAAGCAGCTAATTCTCACATTTGGGAGGCTTGAGGAAGAACATATTTTGCCCTTTTGCTATATTCCTTGTAAATGTGTTTGGGGATCAAGATATTGGCCTTTTTATTTATAAACAAACTGATTGACTGAATTATTATTTCAGAATTAAACTGAAACAACTTGCATTCAAATTAAATCTACTGTTCCTGAAATAAACACTACCAGGCACATATTTATACTTTTGTATAAAATAACTTGTCCACAAACATGCTTGCACCCATGTAGCACATATCTGTAGAATAATAGCGTAGTAAAGACGGTTAACTACATGTTTAATCGTTATTCCATGTACAATTTATACAAAATGTGACACGTAAATGTGTTATCTATATGGATCGGATTAATGTGTGCCACTTTACTCAATACAGTTTTATTTTTGTCTTTATCGTTGTTGTTTCTTTGCTGTAACAATGTACATTTCCCCTGTGTGGTGCTAATAAAGGAATTCTGAGTCTGATTACTGTGTGAGTGTAAGGTGTATTTAGTGTATACGTACAGTATATGTATAGCTATGTCATTTTACTTTATTTTTCTTAGCTTTATTTTCCCCATGTCTTTTTTATCTATCATTTTAATGTATAACTCTTCCTTTGGTTTTTTCACTTGAGCTGCCGTAACATTTAAATATCCCCTATATACCTGAAAGTATATATTATTTTAATTTTGAATCTGAGTTACCAAAGATGTGTGTTTGATAATGTAAATTAAAAAAAGGTTCCGTCTCATAAACCCATGTAGGATATGTCTTGCTTTCTACATGATAAAGAAATACAATCTTTAAAATCTCCATAACTATAAATGGAACAATTTGCTGGAAGTTTTGAAAGTAAAAAAGCATACCAAATGAGGACTGAAGCAAACCAAGTTAAATCATTTAAAGTAATGCAGAGGATGGCAGAAGGACGTGCTGGGTGGGGTGTGTGTGTGTGTGGCTGAGGAGAGTGCTGGGGGATGGGGTGTCTGTATAATGAGGTCAGGAGGGGTCTGTTCCTTACAATGGAGGCGAAGGGGGTTTGTTCGGGTTTTAAACTGTGTCAGGATCGAAGACGAAGCTGCGGAGCTTGGAGAAGTTAGTCGGGGCTTTGTGCACCAGTTAGGAGCCGATACAGTCGAGGGGGGAGCGAGGGGAGAGCAGCAGAGTTTAAAGAAGAACAAAAACGACTATTTCCAGTTGGCTGCCTTCCACCCGCAGCGTCAAACTGGAACCACGAGACACCTGCAGAGCCAACATCAGATATCTTGTCCTCTATATAATCCCGTAACATACAAGAAAAGCAAGGCAGATAAAACATTTGGTCCCCTGTCTGCTGCGGCAACATGGAGCAACAGGCTTTATGGGAAATGTGTCCTGACACAGACTTCCACTTGAGTGGAAGGCTCTTGTTAAATGACAGTGATTACTCAGAGGTATCACCATTCATTTGATATTGTCATGATAAATTAATATGTACCTGTGTGGCTTTGTCATTGACACAGGTAACAGCCTGGCTCTCTCCCTCTCTGGGCCACTGTCCCTGCAGGTAGGGGCCGACGATGGCGTCGAGAGAAAGCGTTCGGCGGATGGTAGGTTTCGGTGGGCGAGCTGTGTTCCTGTCAGCTTTGGAAAACAGAAATAAAATTACATTTAAGGGATTACTTTATCCATAAAATGTCCATTTGTATATCAATTGCATAACCTAGAGCTGCATCACCTAGAGCTTGTAAAGAAAACGTTGTGCTTCTAGCATGCCTCCATGTCGACTACAATAATCTAAAAAATGATTGATGAGTTAAAGGATGTTGTATAGTTTTGCGGTTGTTGAACGCCTACTTCAATTCATCAAAACTTTGTTCACTGAAGAAAAATGCAACAAGAAAAAGATTCCTTGAAGAATTCAAAGTAACATAAAGTCAGGGAGTTTATGTCTGGGTTGTGTAAGCCTTAACACAGTACTCGTCAGAACAATGTCTGTCCTGCAGATCTCACAACTCATGCCTGTGTGATCATGTATAACTTGATTGGCCAAGAGTATAAAACTCTCCTTAAGAAGCTAAACAGTATTTTGACACCAGTAGTTGTTTAAAGAAATTGCTCCCAGGCTTCTTCCCCACCAACAAGCATGCCGTGTGGAGTTGTGTGTTTGCATGTTGGCAGCTCTCTGTAATCTCTGGCAGGTGTGGACCATGCCTTTGACCTGGAGCCCAGGCTACAAGTATACACACACAGTATGTTGTCATGTTGCAGGGCAGACAGGCAGAATGTATAAATAAACACGACTACATGCAGATGTGATTTGCATGGATACAGTTAAAGTAGAACAAAGCTGTGTTAGAGTGAAGAACGCAGCAGAGATCCCACAGGTTAGAGTGCAAAGGCTTGACTGGGTGTCCACATAACATTTAGAGAGCAGTGTTATGTTTCAGGGGTTAGCAGAAGCCTTCATTGTTGACCTAACTTTCTCAAGGTATGCTGGGATTTTACTTTTAGACCGAGGGTCAAGTTCAATCTTTGAGGCAGTGATTGATCCATGAATTGCCGTGAGTTCGGCCTATGTAGCCATCAAAGCAAACCTGCTTTTTTTTAAAAATGTTTTTTAAGTTTTGCAAGTCAAGAATTGTTCAATGAGCACACAAGTTAAAACGTCAGACTTATTCATTCAAAAATGGCTTGAGCAACCCTATTTCTCATTCAATGTTCTAAGTGCATTGGGCAGATGTATGATTTCCTTTGCATCATTGATTCATCTTTTGATTAAACCAGATAGTGTCAATTAAAGTTAGAAAGTTAATTCTTCAGAGCTCGAGTTTGTCCAAAGCCTAGAAATATTGAAGTTACAATAATATAAGACAGAATTAGCAAAATGACAGTAGGGAATCAAATGTTTGGCATATTTTCTGTTGAAAAAATCTAATAAAACTACTGTCAAAATAGTTGCTTCTTCATTCTCCGTATTGATTAATGGACTCCACCATTAGCCTCCATCTTCATTGTGATACAATTAAGAAAACAAGTAAATGAAACACTTGAACATATGTAACTGCGTATCTGAGTCAGATATTCATAAATGGGCATACACTTTTCAACACTGGACCACATGGAGGTGAATGCAGAGTTCACCCCCCTCTTCATGAGTTGTATTTATTTACCCGTGTTGACCTCCCTGCAGAGGAGAGCTGAGCCCCTCTGGAGCTGGTACGGGACGGTGGCTCTGAGGGGCTGCAGGCTGGGGTTGCTGCACCCCCGAGGCGCTACTCCACTTCTGCCCGACATTCCCCACTCGATGCTCCGCTTGTGAAAACACACACGGCCTCTCTTCTTCCTCTCGGTCACTGCAACGCGCTGTCTTTCTTTCTGCCCACATTCACTTCATCCACAGTGGTGATGATGATCCAGAACTCTGGTGGGGCCCCTTGTTGAGCACCCAGCTTGAGATTTATTTTGTGATGATGATGACCATGATTTTGTGTCGCTTACTTTCGGAGCAGAGACGACCTGGGTGCAGCTTTGCAGTTTAAAGCACCTTGACGTTGTAGTGTGAGGAACAGACACAACTCACACATCGCTGTTCGTGTAAAGTGAAAACACAACAGCTCGGCTCAAACTGTGTGCAACTGTCTCGTGCAGTGTATGGTTTCTAGGGAGGGCGATCTGATTGGCCGCAGCAGAATACTACTGAGCACGTATTGGTCATTACGCCGATCCGTCTCCTTAATGGGCCCCACCCCCCACCCTCCCCAAAAAAAACTAAAAAAGTTAAAGCTCCCAAAGAAAACCAAAGCCTACAATTAAGTTAATCACCATATTAGTGATAGAATTGTCGGTTTGAGTTTTGACTAAATGAAAGTCACATTTCTTTGGAATTTTTTTTTTGCATTTTATAAAACAAAACAACTAATTGATTAAATGCGTTTTAAATTCACTAACAATATAAAAACCTACCCATCTCATACAAATCAAAGAGTGCAATTCAGTGTTTTCTAGAAAAGAATGAGTTTAGATAAACAAACCTCATCCTCATTATTCAACAATAATGTAATTGTTATTTTCCTTTTATTCAGTTATATATTAGCTACATGAGATGTCGTGTTATTATTATATAAAACCCCAGTCTGGTGTGTTACAGGCTCCATCATCTTAATGGATACTTGCAGGTTGACTGAAATGTTATGGCTAATGTCACTCAACGATTTCCATCAATCTGTAGAAAATATTTCTCCAGTGCAACCTTACTTTATAAGTACTTGTTTACCGATAAGATACATTATATTTTGTATTACTTTTAACCACAAGATGGAGCCAGAGCCATAGACTGTATCTTTTTTTGAATCACTGCTTGATTGCTTCAGTATTACTTTTTGTTTCTCAGAAAGATTCAATAAAGATACCTGTAATAATACAACATAACTGATTCATCACCCTTTTTGATAACACAGTGCAATGTACACAGATACACACATAATGGAAAAAGGTTGTTTATTGCAACACAAACAAAACTGAAAATTAAAATAAAAAATAAATAAATAAAAAATACTGCACTTTAAAATAAAATCAGATAAATTAATATATGTGGTAGGCTATGATTAAATAGATTGAATAAATAGGTGCACAGATTGAAAGAGTGTTTATTACTTAAGCAGGAATGATATGCACGTCCAGGCTGACCCCAGATACCATTCAGTCACAAACTTTAAAACATACTTCTCAGTGCTATGTCTCTGTATGGACAGTCATCCTCGCCTCTATACTGATAATCTGTATTTCTTCAAATGATCCTCACTTCTCTATTTGCAAGTGGCTGCATCCAAAGAGCTTCAAGTGCTGTTTTGGTTACATTTTTGACAGATTGAGGCGCACAAACACACAGACAATGCCACAAAGGAAGAAAACGGATATCGAAATAAGGAGCAACATTGGAATACATTTTAAGGAAATTAATTGAAGCTTTGGAAAAAGGTCTGAAAGGAGTTTGCAGAGAAATTGCATGATCGGGATTTACAGATAGTGGTTTTGCGAGAGTGTGAGACAGGAGTCGAGCGGATAAGGCGAGGTGAAGGGAAAGAACCAAAAGAGATGGATCCTTTTAGCTTCATGGTGATTTTACTCTCATGTGTACAAAAATCCAAAGATGGTGTCATGACTTTCCCATGGAGCTGTTGATGGTCTTGGTGCATTATGGGTTGGAGAAGGATTTTGGTCGGTTTATGGTCATCGCAGCATCACCAGGCAGACAGGCTAGGGGTTGTATCTCTGTGGTCAATGGACTGCACCTCCTAGCTGGGAGTGAGCGCGGGGCTGGGCTCTGTGCTGATGTTCACCAAACACTCGCTGGACTTGAGGCTGGCCAGGGACTTGGAGCTCGGTAAAGAGGCCAGAGAGCCACACAGACCCAGCATGGAGGGAGTGTTGTCTTTCCCTACAGGGACAAAACAGAGAACATGCACAATCAAACTAAGCCTCTGATTGTGCATACTTCAAGCTGCCCACATGAAACACCATGAACAGCCATCAAGCCTGCCTTTGTACGGTGATGTATGTGCATGTGCATGGGTGGCTGCCTCTGAAAGGCTTTTATGCAGCTGTGGAAGGAGCGCAAATATATTCCTACTCGAGCAGAAATGTTGCAACTCTACAACTGTGTTTTTTATACTGGAATACATAGTAAGTAAGTCAAATGTAGTTGTAAAATGTAGTTTGAGAAATACATACACACCTATATATACACACAAACCCAACTGAAATCGGTTTTAGATAGACAATTAAAAACTAAATATCTCACATTTGTATATTGTTTCCAACTGTCAGATGAAGCCTACATGATGAATGTACAGCAGTAGCAGTAAAAAGGTCATTTTACCTGCTGAAGTCCAATCAGCATCTCCATTCTGTCTCCCATCAATCCTCTGAGAGTCAGAGTTCAGACTCATTTCAGCAGAAAGCAGCTCCAAACTGTGGAAACTCCTCCTACATGGACACAAACATAACCTCAGCCCAAATACCTGATGGTCTGTACATTGATTGCATCTATAAACATCTGCTTATGAATGCTATGTGTTTTATTTCCCAATAGGGGTCTTATATATTTAGATGAATGAACTGACACCAGTTTACCTGCGGAAAAGCTTGACATCACCATGGTTGTTTGGGATTGTGGACCACTGGTTGACCAGCGGGATGGAAAGATCTTTAGCCAGATGGGAGGTATCACAGGGCATGAGGGCAGTGCTGCAGGACACACAGAGAGCAAATCATTCAGTTCAGAAGCAATAGCTTTCGTTGAGCAAGCAAATAGTATCTCAACGTCAAAGGTGGTGGCAATAAAAGAAAAACACACAATAAAATAGCAAAGGCCTGTTTTTTCACAGTTTCCCAAAGCACCTTACATTTCCTTTATCTACAAACAGACCAACTTCTTTCCTTTTATCAAGGACTGCAACTTGAAATCAGATGTTTCAGAGTAAAACATGTGAAGTATTGCATCATTAACCAGCATAATCAAAAATCTGATCCGCGTTAACTTTCAGTTTATTTTCATCTTCCTTATAGAAGAATGAGTTGTGTCATTAAGTAGGTCACTAGTGTCATTACACATTTTCTATTGAGGAATAGAATAAAAATAACAACTGTTTTTAGTTGTATTGTTATTTAAAACTTCTTTTAAAACAAACAAATGAATGTAATCCAAACAGTGATGCGATCTGGAGCACATGTTTATATTTGGAGCTTGTTATTTAGGTAAATGTAGTCGAAGTTTGTGTGTTTCTCACAGTTGTGCCTGCAGCTCCAGCACAACCGCCTCCAGCTCCTTCTTCTCCTGCTGGCTCTGCACCGTCAGCTCCTCCACGTTGGCTCTCAGGTGCTTGTTCTCCGTCTCCACATTCTTCAGCTGAGACTCCCGCAGGCGCACCAGCTCCTCCAGGTAACCCTGCAACATGAAAATAAGGAGACGAGTGTGTGTGTGTGTGTGTGTGTGTGTGTGTGTGTGTGTGTGTGTGTGTGTGTGTGTGTGTGTGTGTGTGTGTGTGTGTGTGTGTGTGTGTGTGTGTGTGTGTGTGTGTGTGTGTGTGTGTGTGGAAGCACACAGTGGAAAATATCTATAAATAGCATTCATTTGGTTTTAACAGCTGTTGTTTCTCACCTTCTGGGCATAGACGATTTTAAACCTCTGCTCCATCTTGCGGCACTTGTTGCTCCAGCTCTCCTCGTCGGTCACCAGAGGGATGTAGGGATGCTCGGGGACGCTCTCCTCACTGTTGCTGCTGTCCACACTGTGACGGTCGTCCTCATCACTCAGGTAGTCGTAGCTACACAGCACAGAGGCAACAGTTATGCAAAACTGCACACAATGTGATGCATAAACTGGAGTTCCTGGATCAAGCTCACCTCTGAGTGAACTTCAGGTAAGGTGTGTAGTCGATAACAGCTGAGGATTTCCCATCCAGAGTCTCCCCCTTTAAGCAAAAACTGCACAGAAACAACAGAGACAAATCCTATTTAACAAACCTGAAGGGTGTATATTATCATTAAATATCAATGTTTTTAAATATAGAATGGAGCCACAGTTTGGTTTTATATGTATACAGTCTGCATGTACAATGTAAGATATAATAACCCATTTTAGTACCTCAGCCAGGCGGGATTTGGCTTGTTTGTTGGTTTGTCAGCAGGATTGTGGAAAAGCTACCGGCCCACTTTTCGTGAACATTAAAGGATATTCGAAGCATAAGGTGGATACATTCATTTTTTTTTTCACTTCGGGAAACGCTCTGTGTGGAGGTCTTCACTCTGAAGGGAGCTTCTAGTAGTGCATAAATGTCAGACGTACTTTCCTTTACATAATTTAAACAGTAATATATTAAACATGAGAAAGTGCATACACATCATCAATGTATTATTCATGAATACATACTACCTACTAATACCTTAACAGTTGCTAAATGTAGGTGTAGAAATGTGGGGTACATGAGGTCAAAACATATTTGAAAAACAGTGAAATTATATTTATTTGATATATTTCTATAAAAAAAAAAAAACATGCTTTAACTTATTATTTCAGTATTATATGTTAAATTATACTCATACAATAGAATATCCTTACCCTAATGTATATTATATCTTGAAGACTAATTATTGGGTTGAAATGAATGGAACAGGCAAGAAAAGGTTCAAAGACTAACCTAACTTAGGATACTTATAATAGCTTTCAAATATAAGCCACCTAACTTTGTCAATTTAAAAGAGCCTGGTGTGTACTGGTTCATGTACTTTCATATTTAAAGATCAGAGTATGCAGTGTAGCTCTTTACCTGAAGTCAATGGCACTCAGTCCAATCAGCATGCCAGTCAGGACCTGCGCCTCTTCTCTCAGCATAATGGCTCCATCATCATAAAACCTCCTGTCAAGAGAAAGAGTGGTTTCATCTCAAAACTTTAGGATATAATAATGATAAAGCTGTGAAGCCTTTTACATTTTTGATGCTAAACATCTGTAGGAGCTGTGTACGTCCCTCAAAGAAACGTAGGTCTTTGAATTAGACTGATTATCATGAACAGCCATAACCACCATGAAGCAGGTGTGACTTCAAAATCCAAAATATACAGAATAAGAAATGTATTGTATGTCCTTTTAAATAATGGATTATGACCTGGTTGTTCTTGTGTCCCTCAGAGCAGTGGACACATATTCAGACAGACGTTTCTCCATCAGCGCCACCCGAATCCATGCCCGCCCCTGTAAGACAACATCAAAAGTGAGTAGGAACAGATGGCTTTCTGAGCGGCTCTGTCTTGCAATAACCCACACACATACACACACAGTCCTGCATAAAGTGTCCTTGCCTTGGCTCGTGATGTGCTGATGTTCTCTATGTTTTCGATGCTGGCGATGCAGTTGTTCTGCACCTTGCCGCACGCCAGCCGAATATACTCCCAGAAACTTCGCTGTCCATCTGAGCTGAACCAGCTTCCTGAACCTGATACAAGATCACAACACAGCAATGCATCACATCTGCTCTGAATACATGTATGCCCCACTTGTTTTAAATATTTTCATGTTAATATACATTTGTCTCATGGTGGTTAGATTTTTCCATCCATTTCTGTGCCATATGTTACCTGCAGTGTTACCTTTGAAGCGGTGGCTGAGGATGTGCTCTAAAATGGCGGCAAAGTTAATAAACTCCTCGGAAGAGTCGTCTATGGGCTCTGCTGTGTACTTCTCTAGGAGAGTCTTTACAGAGAATCTGAGAAGAAGCAGACAGAGAAAGAAGAATTAGAAAAACACAAGACGGAATGGAGAAAATATGCGAAATGAAGTGAAGGATTTGTACTTTCTGTTGGTTGTGCGTTAAACTGCAGCCTTTTACTGTACCAGAGCAGACAAATGTACTACTGTATTTGAATCCTTCAACAATAGCGGTGGGGAGTTTTTTTTCTCTTTTCTTTTTTGGGAACCACGCCATCTTATTGCACTGAGGTCACCCCAATTGTCTTGTGTACTGCACAATGTACCCCTTAGTGCTTTGGCAGTGTTATCATGAAAACAATACAATTAACCCCCTGTCTTTTCAGCCTTTGTGCACGCTGTGCTTCCAGGTCCCCTTGGGTCTTGTCTCTCTCAGGGACCGGCCAGCATCAAAGAATAATCCAATAACCCCCCCCCCCCCAATCTTTACATGGTGGTCTGATCTATTTAGGGCCGTCGCAGCCACAGCTTAGGGTTTGATTTTTACCCTGCTGCCACACAGGCAGTGGTGCAGCGTTCATGTTAGGAGCCAGCATTCAGGCACGGGCTCGGGCTGACTGCCACTGCTTCTACAATGGGCAATACTAGCATCACCGAGGGCAAGACTGCCATGGCAGTGGGAAGCACCTCCATAGCCAGGGGAAAGACTACTGTAGCTGTGGGCAACTCCTCCGTCTTCAGGGGAGTGACCACCACCTCCATGGGAGACTCCACCATCCAAAGGCAAAAGACGACGGTGGCTCTGGGACGGGCCAGCTTCAGCCGGGGAACCACAACCACCTCCTTCCGCAAAGCCTTGATGTCCAAGCGCAAGAACACCTAAATGGACAGGACCCCTGAAGCCAGGGCCAAGACACCCAAAGCAGCCAAGCCGTCCAAAAAAGACTCTAACAATGAGTGGAAAACCACATTCTTGTCAAGCAAGACCTCCTTCACCAAAGGCAGGGTTTCAATCCTGAGGACTAAGTACGCCATCTCCTGGGGTAATTCCTCGATCTCCTGGAGCAGAACCACCGTAACTTTGGGCAACACCATTGTAGCGGTGGGCAAAACCTCGGTCACACGAGGGGAGAACACCAGCTCTATCGCTACTCTGACCTTCACCCATGGGACCAAGTCTGTGTCAGTGATTAAAACCACCCTCATCAGGGGCAAAGAAACGCACAGCAACATCTACTGGAATTTTCACACATGATTCCGCCCCACAGTTTAAAACCCAAGGATATTTCTATCTGCTCAGTTTTAGCAGGTCAGTAGTAAAAATCAATACAAAAAGAGTTGCTATGCTTATGTTCAGTGTGTGACATCATCTGTTACCTGTTTGCACAAGGTGCATTTGCAAGTAAGAAAGTGCTAAGGGAGTAGCAGAACTAATGGGTTTGCAATCAAGAGTGAGATTTTCCAAAGCCACGCTGAGTGTGTTATGCAAATGTGACAGCAAGAGATGTTGTTTTATGGTGTGTCTGCTTGGCAGGGAGGGAAAATGTGTAACAGTCGTGTGGGATGAATGTGGTGAAGCACAAGAGAGTGTGTGTGTTTTTCATCAGCACTGTTCTCCTGTACATTGTGCATGTACAGTCATCAACTTGTCAACATCTTTGGTGCAAATGTAGTATTTTAACATTGGTTGTTAGCCTGCTTTTCCTTTACATAATTTTTCTCCAGAAAACACAGTTTTGAACTAGAAAAACTGTAATGTAACAATGCTCATAAAGTAACATGTTTAAACACTGCTTGGCTTGAGTGTTTTGTAAATAGATTTGCGTTTCTGTGGGATATATTCTATAACCTAAATGACATAAATGTTAGAAATAAAAGACTCAAAATACTCTAATGAGTTGCAAACAGTTCAGCAAGGACACAAATGGGTAGTAAACAGCATCTAAAGGGACCACACCCATATTTTAAATGGAAGGACAACATAAAAAAGGAAGGGTGTAATTAAAGCCTCAGCTTCACTTGGAGAACATGGAACATATTCCTCCTTTCTCTTGTCAAATCTGTAACCGTGCCACTGATTTCACATATGGTATATACAGCCGTACACAGAGGCGATGTCCTACAATCAGAGGCTATAGGGAACAATGGCTCAGAAGAAAGTGATGTCACCACAGATTGCCCCCGTTGCAACAATGTGTCCTTCAACCGTCCGGTGTCGTCGTGGAGATGGGACAATCACTCCACTGTCCCCGTCCCCTCAGATAGGCTGTGGCCACCTACGGCTGCCTCTGTCCATTCACAGGGACACATGGGTGGTATGTGGCCTTCCACAGCCCACGTCGATCATCTCAAGGAAGGCATTATGTGACACGGGGGTCGTGCTATCCACGCTTAGCATTCTGGTCTGCTCTGGACAGTAGCTGATGTTACTATTACCGCCGAGGGGCAGAGCGGGACGTGCTGCATGAGTGTGCGATGCTTTGCATCGAGTGAGCCCCAAAACCCGTCCTCGAATCTGGGTCAGGAAGACAAACCTCTCCTCAATGGGCAACACCAGCTTCACCGAGGGGAAGACGGCCTTATCCCTGGGCAACACCACCATAAAGAGGGGAAAGTCCAAGATTGCCATGGGGGGCTCCTCCATCACCAGGGGCAAGAGCACAACATCCCTGGGCACCTCCACCATCACCAGCGGGAAGACCAAGATCGCACTGGGGGGTGCCTCCTTCAGCAGGGGCAGCACCACCACCTCTTTTCGGAAAGCCCTCTTCCCGAAGCGCAAGACTCTCTAGATGAAAGGGGAGCTCATTGTGGGGTGGGGGGACTGGCTCAAAATGTCACAAGAAAGGAGAAAGAAGTATCAGAGAGAACATTTGGACATCACTTCAGAATCTGCACGGGGTCTGTTCCAATTGAGAGGCAAAACTGGAATACATTTACTTTTGGACCTTTGACTTGTTTAGAGCTAAGCCGGATTTATCAAGGGACCAGGTCAGTGGCATCTAAATTCTGTCTCATGATGATATCTGCATAACAAAGTGGGATGTTAGGATGTTATGTGCTGTATTCAACCATGACCCAAAAGGTAAGAAATCCACTTAGGTGATTTGCTAGTCAGCACAAATATTGTGTGTTGGGGCAGAAATTCCCAATCATTGTCAATTGAAACTTCCCAAAGAGATATGTTCCTTTGAAATGACTTTGTCTTAAGGAATCCCATCACTAATGACATTTTGTTCGATATGATTAAGTCTAAGACTGTATTATTTATTACGTCTAAAACTTAGGATAAACAGTGAAAGATATGGTCAAATCTGGTTATTTCTGCAGACTTCAAATCACAGAAAATTGTAAGAAATCAAGCAAATTCCTCATTATGCAGAGGGCCAAGCCCTTGGAAAACCACCAAGTGCTCCCATAAGTTACCCATGCCCAGCATAAGCCTGTCATAAATGGCTGCATGTGTGTTGACACAATAACATTTTGAATCAGAATAGATGAACGGTTAGGGTTAAAAACTGTTGCAAAAGGCCATATCTAACCTGATAAGCAGCGTTATCTCAAGGGGAGTATTATAGCAACTTGTGAACTGAAGTCCTTTGATCTGAAGGGGGATTGCTGACATTCCTCAAATGCAAATGGGCGGAGTGGAATAGCATAATGTTCTTGGTACGATTTGACACTGAAAAACAACTGCAGGGCCTTCTGACAAGCTTCTTTTGTGCCCCCTCTCACTCAGCCTGGGCTGCAGCCAAGCCCACTCTCAGCTCTGTTGAAATGCTCTGTTGTTCTCCTCTCTCAACCCTCTACTGTACTTTCACAAGTGTGTTTGATCAGTAGCTCCTAAGATAACCAAAACTGCATTTATCAGCAGTGAAACCTAATCCAAACACATAAGGCTTCACATTAACCCTCTCAGATTCCTTTTTCTTTCCCCTGACTCCTTTCTCTTTCTCTCTCTTCCTCTTCCTGTCTCTCTCTTTAGTCTTGGCATAACCAGCAGGATCAGATGACACAGGCAGACTCCTCGCTGGCCGCAGCATTGTGTAACACCAGCCAGTGCTGTTGTTTATCGTCCTGGACTGTCGGGGGAGACGTCCTGTACTGGATCTGCACAGACAGCCACAATAAAGAATGCTGTGCGCTTTGATAAATATTAAGACAAGAAATTAGAAAATATGGCCCAATAAAAATTGAAAAGACTTAAAAATGCAACTTCAGCAGGGTGTGTCTCTCTCTCACCGGCCCCGTCTGTGAATTGGCATCCAAGCAAAGTGTTTCATGGTCAGAGGAGGTGAATAGGGATTCATGTGCAGTGAGGACAGTGAGGGCATTGGGCGGGAAGTGATGAGAGTGTAAAGCAGGTGTTCGTGGGGTGAGATGAAGAATAACAGGGTGTCACAGAGAAATTGCCGGTGGGAGAGAAGGCTGATCCTATGCTGAGATAAAAAAAATTGTCATACCTGCATATATTACTGCTGTAATTTCACATACTTGATGGTATAATGAATAGGAAATAGGGGAAGAATGCAAAAAAGGCTGCACAAAATCTGAACTATAACACATTGTCATTCCAGACATGAAAATAGTTGTTTTTATTGTTTCTTTCAAAATAAACTGAGAGGTGGAATGTGGCACCTTTTACTTTTGTTTGGGATTTGCACAAGACATTTTGTTTTCCTCTCAGGCCACGCCCCCAGAAGGGCTCAAACCTTAGCCAATATGCAGCACATCGCCACCCTCCCTGTCCCTTTTGTTTACAGAGAGCAGCAAAGGGATAACACCTTACATCAAACCTGTCAACTCTCACTCATCTTATCTATTTTTTTCTCAGGTTCCCCGTGTCCACGGCAACACTGCTCCTCCTGTCATGGACCACTTAGCCAGACACAAGCAACAAAACAGTACATTTTTAAATATATCACAGGCCAACAAGTCACCTTTAAACATATTGCCTTGTGATGTTAAACAATGTTTTGGCTCGGGTAAATAAACTATAGATGGATGGAAATTCCCAATGACTAAAAGAGAAAGATTCAGCCCTCCCATGTTAACATAAACCTGTTGCTAGTGGCAACAGCAGAGACACTGCAGATCACAATGACACTGCTGTCACCATGGACATGATAAATACATCACAAGTCTTTCTAAAGCCATTAAGACAAAGCCCCTCTGATTTGTTCTGATGTGGTCAGGTATTAAACATTATTATAGCTCAAATCTTTAAGGTCAAAGTATAAAATGTAAGTATTGTTCTGGTGAAAGCATTTGGATAAACTCAAAAAGGCCTGAATATTCTGCTTAATAGACATTTTTAAATCTGCACAACTGACTTTGTTATTCTAAATTTTAAATATTTGTGTGTTTAAGTCTCTGAAACTGTTCCCTGTGGTGATGCAAATGTTTGATCAGGTTTTTCTTTATTCTACACAAATGTCTATTGCTGTGCATATGTGTTTTTCAGATGACACAAGGCACTGAAACATTGAGCAGATCTCTGTGCCTGGTGCTGGTGACCCACATTATACCAGATCATGTGAATACACTTTCTTTTTCTGATATGCCAGTTTGTTTTTGTTATGACTTCCATTAACAGACAGGGGAACATGTGACATTTCTGGACCCTAGACCTAAGCAAAAACAGACCCCTTTTCTGAAGTTCCACAAAAAGACATATAACTATATCCAACGACTTGTTGGGAAATGTTAATCTCTGTGTGTGCCGATGGTATTTTAGACGTGTATGATGTGACACTGAGGGAAAAGAGGTCATACTTTATATATACACAAACAATTATAAGGGGGAAATAAAGGCTTGGCCTGCACTAATCTAGCACTAACGTCAGCTCAGTTACTGTGGCCAGGCAGCAGTTAAAGCTGTGAAGGTAAATGTGTCCCAGCAGCAGCAGCACAGAGCCTGGATCCTGTATGCTGCACCAACAAGACGCCCAGTCTGCTTTAATGCACAGCTACTGCTGATTCAGGATCTCTCTCCTAAGAGATCGTACAAACAACCTTTGACTACTTGAATCATCTCTGACCAGAATGGCTTCAAGAAGAAAAACATTTTGCTTTAAACAGGTCAGGAAGTACATGAAAGATGCAGATGCAGCGACACAGACACGCCTGGAAGAAGATGCCCTCCAACTGAAACTAATCAATGTAGTTCATTAGAAGATGGAAAGAAAATGTAGTAAGCATTACTGATGGAAAGCTGTTTAAGATTTATTTATGTCTTGTCTTGTCTGTTGTCTTTAAAAAGCATAAATGATTAAACTGGTTATTAAACTAGGGTCAGGCCAACCCGAAAACAACAATGTTTTTGTTCTCTTGCTAAACTTTCTCTGTTTTGTAAGTCAATTGTGATACTTTTCTTTCTTTGCAGGCATGCTATGTGTTTCATTGTGTGTTTAGCTTTACTGTACCTGTCACTAAAATGCAGACAAGGTCTTGGATAGAAAGGTACTGGAATAAAAACGCTTGATTGTTTGTCTATTTAAGTGTCTGGACTTTGTCTTTTTTAGTTTGTCACTATGTACATTCACTGTATATAAGAGACAACAAAACAGAATGGAGGTAAGAGTGACGAGTGGATGCATGATAAGAAGTAATTATGTTGCAGTCTGATAGAGTCAAGGTGCAAATCAACACCCATTTCGATGCAATAATACATTTGATAAGAGCATTATAAAAGGTATGAAAGTAAAAATGTTATTCCTACAAGGCTCTTGTGATATCACAAAACATTCAAATACTATTAAACATAATTATAGACAGACAGTTGTTTTGGTTGGCCAAAACTAGCTGTATGAAGACATTCATTCAGGCTCTATGAAGACAAATATTTTAAACACATTTTATAGACGAAAAACAGCAACACAAATGAGTTTTGTAGCAATATGAATTAAAGACAGTAATTTTTAAAACACTGAGACAATAATAAGAAGCTTTTCATGACTACAGTTTATTTGTAGTTCACTTATCTGACATCAAAAGGGATATACTGAAAACAACAGCTACTCAGTATCCCTTTTGAGAATAATATATAACTTAGATTGAAATTGTTGGAATATCAATGCAAAACATTGATGTATGTGTTTTGGACTAAAACACAGAAAACAATAAACGATAATTACTAATAATATATCATTGAGTCCATCAGACACTATTTAGTTCATAAAGGATATTTTTTGAAATACTACAATACATTTTAAGCAAACTTTTCTCTATGAGACGTCACACAGGCTTCAGATCCTGGGGTTTTCTACCTGAGAGGTCACAAAATGACACAAATGTAATAAAGAGATAAGAATGAAACACTTATATTAATGTTACACGAAATAAACCAAATGTTTTTAGAATTGTTTTTTTGGTAAGTGCTTTTACATTTCAAGTGAGTATTGCATTCATGTCCTCTTGGCTCATGAACATTTCTACATTTTAAGGAAGGTCAAAAAAGAATAGAAACTACTGACTTAGATCATCCCTCAGTATGATACACAACAGATGACTTAAAATGTCAATCATACGCGAAAAAAGGAAAAACATGACACCAGTGTGGATGAATCCTCGTCACTGGCAGAGCAACATTTAAACACTAAATCAGAGGGATGTAATTTACATGAGCAATTGAACCTCTCATCAGGTGAGTTAAAGGACCTCCCAGCTCTCTGGTGCACATGAGTGTACATCCTAACCTTTCTGATCGATGTATGAGACCGTGATTCTATGACTGCACATCCCATCATAAGCACGCACTGTAGTGTATAGGCTGATGGCTGGTGATGGGGGAGGAGTCCTTGCTCTGCTCCCAATGCCCTTGTCCCATTCAGACACACAACCTCACTGTGATGGAGGAGGACACCTGCTATGAGGTCTGGTGTTACAGACAATATTAACCCACTAGTCTCATTGTTTATCCTTTACAGCTGTATCTATCAGTACAAACAGGAATCAAGCAGGTGTATCAACCTGTTAAACAAAGGTTTAAAAAAGATCCTGCATAAATGCCACATCAAAATATGGAATTTGGAGCAATAATACAACAAAGTGCATCCAGGAAAATGCAAAGGAACACATTCAACATGAAATGAATACTGTAGGTCTACAAAAAGTGTGTCCAATGGCGGGGTATGTGAAGGTGAACATGCACCTGCCTCCGTTTCCTCCTTAGCACTTCTAGAAATATGTCCATTTGCCTGCATTACTGTCCATCTAAATTGGGTCCCAGAATTTTTTTTACATCCCCCACTGTGGAGACATATTACAATTATGAATATGGTAGCATGCAAGGACTGGCTCTTGCAGATGATGCTGTAAATAGAGGGTGTCGTGATGTATACCTGCAAACAGTGATGAGGTTTTTCCGCTCCAAACCGACGCTCCGAGCAGACGCCTTTTTCGATGTCAGACCCATAGCCATTGCTGTGTGAATGCAGCCAGACTCCATCCAGCGGCGGCCCCGGGGCCTCTTCGGGATCCGTGCCCAAGCCAGGACCCCTCCCTCAGCGGGCCCAGTGTCCTACAAACACCCGCTGTCCTTTGCGGGGAGCCACGGATGCTGCTGCTGGAGGAGGAAGACGGGAGAGCGACGAGCAGCGTGAAGGGAGAGGTGATCAAATGTACCAATTCCGGTCAAAACTTTCAAAATAAAATCGGCCTCAGGTTCTACTGTACTGATACCTTTATTCCCATCTATACTTCCGGTTGTATTCAGCGAGTGTCACGCACTTGGCACAGATGAGGAAAATGATGCCGTGAAGTATTTGTTGTACTTGTGGTGAATGTTTTCCCATTCTATTGTGCATTTATGCGTGTTTCATTCAAGCAAAAGCTACACAAAAACAAGTATTAAGAAATTCAAAAAATTAAATAGGCTATATGAGAACAAGTAAATGGAGTCGATTTTCAAGACGGTGTGCGTTCTTTGAGAACAGAACAGTACATTTTTGTTTAATGTATTCGTATTTTTAAAAAAAAAAGCTTTTGGGTTTAGAATAAATATATTATGACTAGTAGTAATCAGCTCTGGAAGTCCTCCTTATCCTCCTTACCAACAGAAGGCCACTGTCCAAAGGATCCGAGACACCAGAGGGCGCTGTGGTCACGGAGGTTATTTATTTATGTAGGCAGTGAAGGGAAGATGGCGGAGTCTGAAGAGCCAAAAACGGGTCCTTGCAATTTTCTGTTCAAAAAATCTACTAAGAAGTTCTCCGGGCGAAAAAGAAAAGCGAACGACAGCGACAAAGGTATTAATTAATCAATAAGATAGTTTGAGAGTTTTTTTTAGGATGCAAATCTCGTGTTTTGATTTCGCTTTGGCTTTGTGAACCGTACTGAAATGTAAACACGTTAGCTCACCGTTAAATGGCGAGATGTTTTGTGTGAAGGCATTCCTGTCTTTGATAATAAAACTTACATTTACCTGGAAAGAGACACACTATTAGAAAGATGGGAGCAACCCTGCACACTGCGAGAAGTTTGTGAGCATTTTGTAGCTTTAAAAAACAGTTTTTCATTTGAGCTGCGTTCACGCTTCCTCGGAATCTTTAGGATTATGACATGTTTGCACCGAATGCGTTTTGCGGCTTGATAGCTGAATAATACAGACATTGGCAGAGATGTATTCACAAGATTGACCTAAGTTAAGTTACCAATCCCAAACTGTGAAAATGCCCCTGCTACTTTAACAACAAAAGTTTAAGTAAACGAAACTTTGTTTCAGATGGCAGCAGTGATGAGGACAAGTGCTCTGTCGTCAGAAGGGGAAAGAAAGACACTCGAGGCAATCCCATGATTCAAAAGGTACAATTATAATAACAGTAATCATATATTATTTTAATCTATTTTGAGTTTCATAACCTGGTCTTTTCCCTCTCTAGTCAAAGAAGGTGGAGAAAGATAAAGAATCGTCCAGTGAAAATGAAGAAGAAAAAGAAACAAAGAAGATCACTGTTGCATACAAGTCCACACGGTCAGCAGTGAGTTAAGACTTTTGTTCTTATTGTATTTTGTATTAGAAGCAGTAACCATAAAGTGAAGGAGAAGCATATTTCTCCTGTAAAACCCATTGTTACAGTGCCAATGAGCAAGAATAGTAACCTCCTAGCTGCTGCATTGGAGCAACAGCCTTGTTCTCCATCCATGTGTGTCTGTGCTCTAATTGTTTTTCTGCATTCACTGTCTGGTGTTGTGAAGCCACAATCGCTTCATGCAGGCATCTTTCTCACGCCTTGCTTTTCTCCCGATCTCCCCCAAAAAAGAAACCAGAGGGACCTGATGACAGGGGTGCAACTGCCACTTATGAGATGGACACAGAGAAGGACAATGACGCTCAGGCGATCTTTGAGAGGAGTCAGAAAATCCAGGAGGTACAGAAGATTACATGATGTACATAAACATAAACAATATTTTTCTTTTTTAAATATACAGTTTTGGGCAAAAATATGGCTCAATTGATTTTAAAAGGATGTATACTTGCACCTCATTCCACTCAAGAATGTAATGGGTTCTTCCTTGGCCTAAGCTACACCTTTCCAAAACTTTTCATGAAAATGTTGGCACGTTGACAGTTTCATGTAATCCTGCAGACAAAACATAATCAATGTATTAGATGTAGTAATGAAGTTTCCTATTAACCGAGCAATCCTTTTTTCTCCTTCAACAGGAGCTAGAAGGTAAAGAAGACGATAAAATCTACCGCGGTATTAACAATTACCAAAAATTCATCAAGCCGAAAGATACCACCATGGGCAACGCCTCCTCTGGAATGGTCAGGTGAGAACTATGGCGAGACATATTAAGCACAAGCTTTCAAAAGAAACGCTTCATCTGTCAATGCTCAAATGTAGTATATTGGTGATGATTTATATATTTTATCAACAGGAAAGGACCAATCCGAGCCCCTGACCACCTGAGAGCCACAGTACGGTGGGACTACCAGCCGGACATCTGCAAAGACTATAAGGAGACGGGGTTCTGTGGCTTTGGAGGTGTGTATGAGTGTTGTTCCATTAAAATATCGAAGTCGTCTGTTGAATAATTGTAACACTTTAACATCAAGATCATTCACTTTAGTGTTCTTCATCTTCTCCTCTCCTGATGTCAGACAGCTGCAAGTTCCTCCACGACAGATCGGACTACAAACATGGCTGGCAGATTGAGCGGGAACTGGAAGAGGGCAGATATGGAGCAAACGGTAAGTTCAGGAACAGGATATCATGAGGGTTTTCTTTGTGCCTGCATCAGCCTTTCCTGAACAATGCTGTGCTTTCATTTAGATGAGGAGAACTATGAAGTGAGCAGTGATGATGAAGAATTACCCTTTAAGTGCTTCATCTGCAGGGAGTCCTTCAAAAATCCCATCATCACGAAGTGAGTTCTTCTCCTGGTTCCTCTTCACTGTTCACCACCAGTTGCAGTGAGTTAACCATTTGAATGTCTCCCAGGTGTAAACACTACTTCTGTGAGACCTGTGCTCTTATGCATTACCGCAAGTCCAAGCGTTGCTATGTGTGCAACACTCAAACCAACGGTGTCTTCAACCCTGCTAAGGGTAAGTCGGGCTTTACAGAATGTCTTTTTTTAACACTTGAAGATGTCTGTCATATTTAATAACATCATTACCACAAAAAATATTGTTTTGTTATATCATTGTAATTTATGGGTTAGATTTCGGATAGACCAAATGGTCAATACAGCTACGTGCCCCATTGTTGTGTTTAGCAAACGGGAGAATATATATATTTTGTTTAGTGCAGTGACATTTGTTTTTTAAGGCTAAATCTTCAACACAAATGAATCGAAACGGAATATTTTGTTGGATAAAGATTGTGAATTTTGTCTTTTTTTACATATCTTTTTTTACTGTGAGTCTTGACAAGGCTCTAGAAAGGTTTCATTTCACGAGCCAAGGAAATTATTTACAGCCAACTTTTACAAATATTATAATACTAATAACATTAATGTAGCTTAATCTTAAAACTATTATTTTACTGTTCAGAGTTGATGTCCAAGATGGAGAAACGCAAAGCCGCAGAAGACCAGCCACCATCAGATGAGGAGGATTAGCAGCATCTGAACCTTTTCAACCCTCCCCTTATGTGTTTGTCCGTGTACATTTGGAATAAAATAACTTTTTTTTTTGACAATAAGCTGCTTCACTGTGTGATACCATCAAATAAAAAAACTTTAAAGCGAACAAAGTTTATTGTTAAGTCAAGATTGACATTTGCAACACTTTCCCCTCACTTTCAAATGTACATGCAGACAAAACAAGCACCAATGTAACATTCACTTCTGACATAACACCCAGAGTAAGTTCAAGGAAATACATACTTCTATGCTTGGAGGATTAAACTAAACAGATGTACTGCTTAACCTCTGCAACAAAAGTAATGTGTAAAGCATGAGATGTAGTTTACACTGTAACACAAGCAGAGAGCTAAGAAATGTGTATACATGCTGTTGAATTATTTTGCCATTGGGACAAAGTTGCAACCTTCCATCGGCTGTACAGAGGGTGGTGGTCTCACTGAGCAGATGGGCCATGTTCAGAGAGGTAGAGTCTCTCCTGAATCCCGAGCAGCAGCTTCCCACCGATCCATTGGAGAATCTTTAGGTCTCGGCTACATCTACAACCAAAGATCCTCTTCCGAAACCTCAGCCGCAGCATTATGTGTGAAATGTATAGAGGCCATCAGTGCAGTGCAAGTGTGCATAATTAGATAACAAAAGCATGTGAGAGACTTCAAAAAGAGGCTGCTGGCTTTTAACCTCTGTCTGAGAACAGCAAACCCTTTTAGTTTTAACATTTAAATTATTTACAAGGTGACCATTACAAAAACAAATCCTGTCCAGTATGCTCAGAGAGTTTTCCATCAGTTTCCCATGGGCGTCTCCCCGCTTTGTCTTCCACTGTCAGAAGTCCCAGTCGTCCACCTCCAGGTGGCTGAGGCCCGACTCCAGACTGGCCAGTCCAGAGTGAGGGTCCTGCGGCTGGGTGCCCTCGAAGTTAGTGATGGGCGTCACGGGCCGTAACAACTCAGGCAGCGCCTCCGAAGGCCGCCGTTTAATCTTAGAGGGGCAAAAAAAATTGAGGAAATTCTATAAATACACATTTTCTATGGACATTATTTGTGTTGATGGAGCAACTATTATGTTAGAATAGCCCGATAAGTGTCAAGATCACCCATTCTAACAAGTAGGATTTCTATAGGTGGTAATGTCAGGATGAACCTGGTATTTAACACACCTGTTTGAAGAAGGGATGGCCTGTGAGAGTGGTGGCAGACGGTCTGAAAAGGAAAAGATGTGTTTTGAAAGGTGAACATACTGCGCAACAAGCCCTACATAATATTTAAGCAGGAACAAAGAGAAGGACCAACCTCTTCTCTGGGTCTCGCTGCAGACACAGTTCGACAAAGGCGTGGAAGTGCGGGGAGAACGTCCGGTTGTAGGGGTGTCCTGACGAGGAGGCGGGCTCTCCATTGGAGTGGCGAACACTTCCGGCTCCTGGACCCTCGCAGATCCCGGAGTCGGCTCCAGAGCGAGAAGGTGTCATCGACAGCTCCTCTGGTGGGATAGTGGTGGTGTCCAGCAAACACGGCACCGTCCCATTGAGCTTCTCCAGCAGCATCTGTGTGGGTACGAACTGGGTTGATGCCCTTTGATTTATAACGATAACAGCTCACAGATCATAACCTTTCAATGTATAGTACTTATCTTACCTGTGTAGCAGGCATGTCTTTGAAGGGCACATGTCCATTGGCTAGTTCACAGGCTGTAATGCCTAGGCTGTAGATGTCTGACCGAAAGTCGTAGCCCTCCAGGTTCTAAGAAAAAACATTCACATAAAGAATGTCAACTTCATCATATTTCCCTTCTATGTGGCTGACAGAACAGAATAATCAAACATGTAGACCAGAGACAGTATTGTCACAGAGTTATATAATGCTGGTGTGGAGGAGAGCAGTTCTGTACCTGCTGCAGCACCTCGGGGCTGAGCCAAGGCAGCACCTTGACGCTGTACTGGGGGAAGTCGTGGACCACTCTGGCCCTCTGGCCATGACGGATCAGACTGAAGATGCTCCGTAGTCCAGACATGCAGACCTGTCCGTCTGCCGAGATCAACACATGGCTGGCCTTTACACTCCTACACAGAACCAAAGACACTGAATGTCACGTTTACTTCTGTTTACAAAGAGATTGGCATGGGTTTGTCAATATTGTCTATTTATTAAAGCCCAATGGTTAAAAGAAATCAGCACAAAAAAAAGAAATAACGAGGATTGACTAACAGCCAACAAGTACTGCAGCTTTTAAATACATATTTTCTGGCATAAGCATATACGGGAATACAAAATAACTGGAATTTAGGTGAAGGTATCAAAAAGCTCTTCGACACTTGAAGTGTATCTTACCGGTGAACGTATCCCATGTGGTGGATGTATTCAAGAGCTCTGAGTATTCCCAGCAAAAGGTATGCAATGGTCAGCTCAGTCATACCGTCAGCGAAATGTGAGCAGATCAGATCTCTGGCTGACCCTTTAAAAAACCACCAAATGCAAACATCAACTAACACAACTTTTACAACGTACATTCAAATTCAGTTACGGTTTTGTATGTGCATCTTACCATAAGCCATGAAAGGAGTGATGACCCACAGCTCATTGTCAGCTATAAAGACACTCTTGTAGGGTAAAATACTGGTGTGGTGAAACAGCTTTGACACATGTAGTTCACTCTGGGACGCAAAGAAAAGGAAATAAAGTCTTATTAGGTCAAGTCGAGAAAAAGGAGGAAGAGGAAAAGACGATTCTGATGTCATCAGGCATTAGAGGCTGAGCAGTACAGACAGAACAGTAAATGAAGACACAGACACAAGGATTATGCAAGTGTTCCCACTGCAGCAGTGAGATGAAAGAAAGGGGATTTGATTTCAGACAGGAGAGAGGCGAGGACTACGGGGGAGCTGAGTCACAGCAGAGTGATGGAGTGCTGACCTGCAGGTAGGTGACCATGTCATTAGTACATGACTCCATGTCGATCCGTCGGATAGCAACGTGCTCCCCGGTGGGTCTGTATCGAGCCAGGTTCACCGTCATCAAGTCATCCAAGCCCCGGCCTAAAACACAGAGAGAATACATTTAGGAAAAATGCATAGATTGGCAACAGTATCTTTTATCTACAATAAATACTATTCTCATTAAAAGGGCAATAGATTTCTTTTTTTGTATTACTTATTATCAATATAAAATAAATGTGGATTGCACAATGTCTTTAGTTTAATTTTGAACACAATGTTCCCGAGTATTAGAGATGATCAGTCACAAGAGGCTGTTTATTATTACTAATATTTCTGATTGCTTCCTGCTAATAAAACAATGAATGAAACCTGTGTACTTCGAACAGCCAAGTCCAGGTGTGCGCCTGCGTTTACATACCGATAACGGTGAGGAGCTCGTAGGAGCCGCTGTCAGGGAGGAAGCTGCCCATGGTGTCCCGACGTGGGGGGGAGGTCAGACTCTCCTGGCGGTCCTCATGGGCCTGAGGGAGGAAACAGAGCGACTGAAGATGAACAGTGACACTTGACGTAACGTCTACAGTGCAGGACTGTGATAAAGGGCTGGTGAGGGACTACTACCAGAGTGTCGCTCCTACACTACCGTTCAAAAGTGTGTAATCTTCTGCCACAAAAGGTTGTCTCGGCACAGTCAGATGCCTTAGAGGTCTACTCTATATTGTTGTCTTTTGTTTTGCGTATTTTACTGACATTTGATAGGGCAGAAAGAGACAAGGATACCGCCGAGCAACAGTTTAATAAAGGTAAAATAAATCAGCAGTCATTGGCTAAATAAACTGGAAGCTTAAAATCAAAAGGTGCGGAATTTAATTAGCAAGATGTTCCTGATTGAGTATTAAGATCACAATAATGCTTATAGAAAGCTGGAATTAACAGGCAATTTGTTGCTTTTGCAAAACCTTTCTTAAAATATCTTGTTTACATTTAGTATGTGCATTTTCTATCTATGTTTAAATAGCCATTATAAAAAAAGAAATGAAATAAAACTGACAGCTGATTCCAAACTCTTGAAGGGTAGTGTATGTGTGAGAACTATTAAAAGATCACAAAAAGACAAGCGTGAAGGTGTGTTAACGTGAGCCCTAGCAATACCCAAAGACATTACAAAATATTGAGCGAATACAATTGTCTTCTGAAGGTCTAGTAATACTAACATATTCCAACACTCAATATATAACTGAGTGTGTGTTTCACAGTGAAAAACAGAAAGACTACATCAGGATTGACAGAATATCAAATTCAGAATCTTAAAGTGTTGCCCACTAAGAGCCCATCTCTTCCTGTGTTTTTTTTTTTTTTTTAAATATATATAGAAATGTTTAGACATGTGCATCAAAAACACATGTTAATGCTAAACCTAGAAGTGAGGACTCCTGTATTCCATAAATGTATCACTATTTAAATGATGGAAATGGACAGATTGCAGTAGCAAGCTGTGGAGGCAAACAAAGGCAAGCTGTTTCCTTGGTGACCAGAGAGAAGATACACAATAAAAACAACAACAGTGCACTTCCTTTCAGCACAATCCTATGCTATACCTCAGAGGAGGCTTTGCGATCAAGATCAGAGCCACACAAATCAGAAAATATCCTCACTGGTAAAACTAAACGGTGTAGACAATACTCTTGCCAAAACAGTGCCTTTTGTCAAACATAAACCGTCTAGACCTTACGTTATACCTGAAATAAAAACAAAGCCAAACATGTTCTGGCAGCGTTGTTTGAGAATCACATGGGTTACTGCTGAAAAAATGCCATGGTGAACACAGAAGAGGTCAGTAGGAAAAAACAGTGGCATTAAAGAGGGACAACCTCGGCTCACCATGAACCCTACAACAGGCCGTCAGCACAGACAGGCGGTATCAAAACACAACACAAAATTAGACTCTCAGTGAGACGACACCAAAATCCAAAACTGTGCAGTTACCTTGAGTGAAGCATTAACCAGCACACTGAGGACAGACAGACTTATTCTCTTTCTATTCCCCAACAGAACGCTGGTGACTGAGGTGAGCTGTCCTTGTGAGCATTGAGCATGTACAGCGTCTGTCACTACACACTCATGCATACATTAATGTGCAAAGCCTCAGGGGGGTTGTGGATTCCTCTACATAAAAAACTGTGCGCCCAAATACACATGCATGCACGCACACACACAAAGGGCATATGGTGGATGACGATGGCAGGAGTACCACACTTACGTTCCTGTGAGAGAGTCCCTGAGCTTGCTCTGGGGTAGAAAAACCACATCAATGACATAAAGACATGAACAAATACAAAACAAGAGAAGGATCGGTTTAGAGAAGCTCTTGAACTGGGAAGCGCAGCATCTTGCAGCGGGAGTTTGCAGCATGCCACAGAATTTGATAAACGTACGTTGCTGGTTTTCTTAACACTAACTTTGTCCTTCAGGTTACCACCCTCAAAGTGACGCATCATTATCAAAACATACAGTTTTCCTGATATTGTGGTATTTGAATAAACTGAAGCTGCACTTAAATGACTAAAAACATTCACCACTGTAAAGTGATAACTTCTACTAATCTTTTAATCAAATCAAAGCACAAATGAAAAACAGTCTAGCTACAAATCCTGCAGGATCTTCCCAGATATATTATGTAAACAATTGAGAATACAGCACAGCCAAAACAGAAATGATACACTAGAACAAAAATGCAGCTTTAAGCAATAATCTGCCACCAGGAAAAAGAGACAAAGCTTGAAAGGAAATAAAGCATAATCCACCTCAGATCCTTTTCCTTGATTCAGAAAATCAAATGTGCCACAACTTGAACTGATTATTTATAGGAGAAACATGGTACTTAAAGGGACGGTGTGTGTGAAGATGAGGTGTAACAATCTGCTGAGTTCAACCCCGTGGTACCTTTCAGGGCCATCCTTACAATAATACTACTTTAAGGAAACTCATAGTTGATATTGTGACAGAAATACTTCATTCATACAGTACGAACAACAATAAAAAAGCGAACAAGTTAGTAGGGCAGAGGTAGAGGGGAAGTCTCATTATATTCTGATTAAAAATCGAAATAAAAAAATGCCCTACTGCTTCTCGAAAGTATTCTGCGCTTCATTATACCATGTATGAAATACACAAAGCTACAAAACAGCTCAAATTTATGAGAATTTCAATACAGCAGAAATAGTGAAACTTTAAAACTAGCAAGGGGCCTCAAACCGCGCTGGTTCTTGATCTGAAGTGCCAAACTAAATTCAGACTTTATTTCTCAATTAAACAAATGTGGCTTAACACAGACAAGAAGTAACCTTAAAAAAAATACTCGAAATGGCAAATTAAAATAATTGACAGCCAAAAACAAATATGCAAACTATTCACACGCAGGATAAACACATTCACAATAAGCACTAAATAAAATGGCACAGAAACAAGCTCACAGAACATCAGTTACCTTCACCATGTTCATTTCTGTTTGTTTGTGACAAACTGCCCAGTCTTTATGAAACTCACTCACTTAGAGCAAAGCTTCAACTAGAGCAGCATGTTGATGCTTGTGCTTATTAAGGTCCTGATGTGTAATCAGTGGTTTGAAAATGCTGAACCAGTTTGTTGTATCTCTGTATGTCTGTGACCTCACCTCCAAATAAGTCCAAATCCCTCAGGCTCTCCACACTCAGTTTCTCAGTTACCCAACGCTGACAGACACCGAGGGTTAATGACAGACATGGAGAGAAGAAAAGAAAATTCAAGCAAGAGTAAGAAAATGTTTAACAGAAACATGAAGATGACTTATGCTTACTTCCTCAAATATTCTGTAAAATAAAAAAAATCGTAGAAAACTGAGTTTTAAAATCCTATTGCTTTTCTTATTTTTGTGTAGTGCAGAGTCAAATAGTGGTTTCTTCAGGACTCTTATAAGATTATATGTTTTTTTTCTATTTACAATAACAAAAGTGCCTAGCTGTTTGCAATAAAATATGTCAGAGGTTTCATTTCAGTCCGATTTCCTTAATTAAGATTAAGCTTCAATGGAAATATAGATTAGAAACATACTGTAAGTACTGTACATTTAATCATGTGTATAGGATAACATGTAACCCTTAAACAGGCCTTTGTCTATAATAGGTAATTGGCAAACACTTACAAGAAAAGACATGGATCCTCTTGAGTATGTTACATATGAATTGATGATACCACACCCAGGGAATCCCTGTGAAGACGAGTGAAGATAAAGTGTTTAATCTGTTTAATCTCCTCCTGCGTGGGACAGTGTTGTACCATGCTTATTATTTAATTGCATGTGATTTCACTTCATCACAGTGTTCTTAATGCATCCACTGTCTCCCATACAGAACAAAACACAAATACAACCAAACAAATACTACAAACATATATATTACAGACTATACGAGTGTAATAACTCACTTTTGGATTCAATGCTTAATCATTTGTCCCACAGTCTTGGACCATTCTAGCTTTAACTCAACATAGAGACACACCTGCTACCACTGATTCTGTACTGCAAAACATACTGTCTGCATTATATTCTTTAAAAACAAAAGTAGAATTTGTGTTTGCTTCAAATGACGTCAGACTCCTAAGAGAGAAAATACCGTTTTAAAAAACTCACTACAGATAATATATTGGTGCACTTTACATTTTGTGGCGTCGGGTTCTCAGGGCTGGCTTTAAGTGATGGTATCTTTTTATAGAGCTAATTTGTATCACGCTTGAATAATTGTTGTTATAAAGCAGTTACAGGAAAGCTCACTTCCAACAATGTTAATGGAGGCAATGCGAACACTCCATGCAACAAAAAACACAATCTATATGAGATAAATCACCTGCAGACCTCAGTTGTTGCTAATGGCACGCTAATCGAGGGCGCATGCTAGCATTATAGATTACCGTTAGCTATAGCAGATATCGTGACTACATTTTGCAAACACAAATTGAATTATTTTTTACGTCGTAATCACTTACCTATTCAAGGTTTAACACAGCAATGCTTGGCTCGAAATATAGAAAATGCTAGGATAACTTATTCAGATGCCATCCTCTCCAGCGGGATGTTTTTGGCAGCTCTCCGACGTCGTCGCACACTGACGGCGACAGAAACTTCGCGCGCACTGATGACGCAAGATTCCTCAATGTCTTCTGAAAACACTGGACGTTTTACTGGCAGCAGAAACAGGTAAATGTTCCCTGTTAGCCACTCTAACGAGATTATCGATACATTCAGTCATAGAATGTTGTTATAGTGTATAGCCCTGGTTGTGAAAAGCATCCTAACTTCCCCACGTTCACGGTGTTTCGACCCTAGCCTTACAGACTCCCATCTCGACCTCATTTTGCGGCCTTGAGCTAATGCTAACGTTATTATTTGAACTGTTAGATACATCGTTGCCAATGTTATGGTACCTGTAAATCAAATTGACCATCCTTTGCGAGTAGCTAATTACTGCTGTGATGCTTTTCACTGCCGTTGTTGGCAAATAGCATTAGCTTTATGCTACGTCAGTTCCTCAAACTGGTAACGTTCTCTTCTTAAAAACACATATTAAAGTTAAGCTGAATTATGATCTGTTTTACTCGCCAATGTGCGTGCCTCCAGAGACATGAGTGTCTTGTGAAATACAAGCATATATTGCATTATGGTGTTATGTTTAACCTGCACAGCCACATAGATATATAGCTACGCAGCATGGACAAACTGTTTACTTTATTACAAACTATTCACACCCCTTTGTGTATATTAATATATTTAATTATCTTTATGTATAACTTTTTCTAAATTCCTTTTTACGTCTAACTAGTCTTTATATATTTATTAAACGTACTAATTCACGACCTACATTTTCTTTTTGCATTTACTTTCACAATCAATAAAGTCAATAAAAGCTAAAATATGCAAAAAATGATTTTGTTGATTTAAGAAGCAACTAAATAAGCAAAAAGTGACAATTATGATCGATAGTTATAGACTAATAGGGTAACAGAATGAATACGTTAGCTGAAAAAGGAAATCATATACAGTACTATATTACAGATTCATCACATAATAAGAACTCTGCTCAACGGATAGCAGCCACAAAACGAACGTTTAAGGAGATGAAAATAAGTGTTTTCCCTCTAAAATAATAGAAAATCAAAAATAAATGGCCTATGAAGTTTTACAAATAAATACGCTCTCTTTGCTTTTGATTGAAGTAGGAAGCATATTTGTTCAAATCAAAAGGGTTGAGGTCAGAAAATGAATGATCTTTTGATAGAATGGCCTCAAACCCTTATCCTCCATCAAAATACACCTGCTGTAAGATGTCCTTGTTGACAAAAGTTTTAAATAAGTTCAGAGAATTGCTAAGTCACATTTTATTTTTGAGAACATTCAATAAAGGAACAAGGCAGAAAGATAAATGCCACCATTTTTCCAAACAATATTTGGTGTATAACGTACATCTTAAATTCTTTTGTTTCACAGCTCAGCCATGAACTGGAACAAAGGTGGTCCAGGTGTGAAGCGAGGGTTTGGGTTTGGAGGATTTTCCCTTGCCGGGAAAAAAGATGAACCTAGCCCTCCTCCGAAATCTCAAACAAATTTTGCACCCCCAGGATCAAGCGGATATGGGAAAAGCCAGCAGCTCCCATCCTTCTACAAAATAGGGACAAAAAGAGCAAATTTTGATGAGGAAAATGCGTAAGTGTTACATATATCCCATTCACACATATATACACTTTTGCACTTGTCCTTATACCTATATACTCTTATACTTATCAACATATCAACCGCTTGTTTGTGTTAGTGACTAATTAGAAAACTGCATCTTCTACGCAACTAGGTATTTTGAGGACGATGAAGAGGAGTCCAGCAACAATGTGGATTTGCCGTACATCCCAGCGGAGAACTCGCCCACACGGCTGCAGATGCAGACAGGTGGCGGCTCAGACAGTGAAGATGACCCACTGGATGCCTTTATGGCAGAGGTTGAGGTGAGAAGAGAAATACAGTTTGGCAGAGGAAAACTAGAATATTGCATCCAAAGGCCTAATCTGCTGTTCCTCTAACAAATACACGTTTCCTTTCCGACAGAGCCAAGCAGCTAAGGACATGAGGAAACTAGAGGAAAAAGAAAAGGAGAAGAAGTCAGCAAAGTAAGGCTCAACCTTTCTTCTATGTTATTTAAAATGTTTAGTCACTTATGAGGTCCTTATGTAGGTGCTTACATTTAAATTTGACCAGAAGGAAAAAAACTGTTGCCCACATGAGTTAATATTTTGTGAGCGAAACTATAAGCCACTATATTATATTTACTATAGTGTCAATTTGTATGTACGTTTCACTGTGTTAACTACAAAAAGCAATTAAGCTTTATGCAGAAATTATATTTTAAGTTTCTACAATTACTGGCACAAAGCCTGGCACATCCAGCAATGTTTCGCTGGCTTTAAAGATATCTTAAGGTAAGCACTGAACTTAGTCATGGTGGGATGTGGTCTGTCTTGGGTGTATCAACGAGCCGCAGGGAAGTTTTTTTTTTTCTCCGCTTGTCATTTCAGGGGTATACGTGATGACATTGAAGAAGAAGATGAACAAGTGAGTGAGCCCTCCAAAGTTCTTCATCTACTACATCGTTGATCAGAGAGGTCTTCAGACCTAAATCTGCCCTCTCTAATTTAGAAAGCCATCTGCATTCCCTTCTGTCTGACCATGCAGGTTGCCTTTAGGATTATTATGATACATTTATTTTCCTTCTGTAGAATGTTATTGTTTGAAAAGTGTGAAGAAAGCATGTTTAATTGTTGATTTATGTCAGAAATTCAGTGATGTGAATTGATGATAAGAGATTGTGAATAATTTGTCCTATTGTTGAGCTGAATGTCACCTCAGGTATTTGTCAGCTACTGGCGCCTGGACGCTGCGGTGAGCAGCACACCGGCTCGGTTTTTTACATGAAAAGCTTTGCTCTCTGCAGGAAGCCTACTTCCGCTACATGGCAGAGAACCCCACAGCCGGGCTGACCCTCGAGGACGAGGATGAAAACATTGACTATGACAGTGATGGGAACCCAATAGCCCCTACCACTAAGAAAATTATCCTGCCGCTTCCTCCCATTGACCACTCTGAGGTACAGTTGACCCTAAACTAAAGGGTTTAGCAATAAGTATTGCCCTGGGCTAGAAAAATGCCATATCAGTCTAATACATTTTGAACGCTTAACCCTGTACTGATTGAGCCCAGACAGTTTAAAAGTGCTGTCTCAACCATGGCTCAACATTTGATGTCTTTAACTTGTGTCTAATGAGTGATGATGTTGCGATTCTTTTGTCTTTTGGTCCACAGATTGATTACCCACCCTTTGAGAAAAACTTCTACAATGAGCATGAAGAGCTCAGTTGCCTGACTGCAACTCAAGTGTTCGACTTAAGGCACAAATTGAACCTAAGGGTAAGTATGGGATTCATGTACACTTGTTATACAGCTCAAATCCTACACATGTGATAGTTATAATGCTGATTTAGTAATTGTATACTGGGCCCCAATCCAATTTTAGGCATTTCTGTCTTTCCTTAGTTGCTGTGAAAGTAACGTGAGCATTCATCATACAGACTGTTGTTGTCATCATCATCATTTCTTCATCACTTCGTCTCTTTCAGGTATCCGGTGCTGTCCCTCCAAAACCTTGCACGAGCTTTGCCCACTTCAGCTTTGATGAGCAGCTGATGCACCAAATCCGCAAGTCTGAGTATACTCAGCCCACGCCCATTCAGTGCCAAGTATAGTACACGTTTATGGTATTATATTTATTAAATGTTTGTTCTTTGTTCACTATTTTATTCAAAAATATTGTTTTTTTTTTTGTATTCTCAATTTGGCTTTTAGGGTTTGCCCATAGCTCTTTCTGGACGAGACATGATAGGAATTGCAAAAACTGGCAGTGGTAAGACTGCTGCTTTTATCTGGCCCATGCTTGTTCACATCATGGATCAAAAGGAACTGGAGGCAGGGGAAGGGCCCATCGCCATCATTGTGTGTCCCACCAGAGAGCTTTGTCAGCAGGTAAGCATTGGGAAGGAACCAAGTCAAATCTAAAAAAGATATTTGTTTGGTCTCTAAAAATACTCTTGTGTGTCACTTTGCCAGATTCATGCAGAATGCAAGCGTTTTGGGAAAGCCTACTCTCTGCGTTCTGTGGCGGTTTATGGAGGAGGCAGCATGTGGGAGCAGGCCAAAGCTCTGCAGGAGGGAGCAGAGATTGTCGTGTGCACTCCGGTAAGAGAAGAGATAACCTACATTTGTCTTTGACATGCCTTCTAGGAGAAACAGCTGCAGCAACATTTGATATTTACTGATTGTGTGTGTGTGCATAGGGTCGTCTGATTGATCACGTTAAGAAGAAGGCCACGTCCCTGCAGAGAGTGTCATACATGGTGTTTGATGAGGCAGATCGCATGTTTGATATGGGCTTTGGTGAGTTGGCTTGATCGTTATTGAATCAAATATGTTTTAAAAGCTATGTGCAATGTAGCTCATTTCTCTTTTCCCTTTCAGAATATCAGGTTAGATCCGTTGCTAGCCATGTCCGTCCAGACAGACAGAGTAAGTGGTGTTCCTTAAGTAAAAGAACGATTTGTCATTGGTAGCAAAGCTTCAGGGCCTAATTTATCATTCATATTTCCTTCGCAGCCCTTTTGTTTAGCGCTACTTTCCGAAAGAAGATAGAGAGGCTGGCCAGAGACATCTTGGTAGATCCTATTCGAGTGGTGCAGGGAGACATCGGAGAGGTATGCAGCATCACACTATCTGCAAACATCAATAATTGTTTTGAAACTGCAGATACTCAAAATTGACACATGCTGATTTATTCCTTTTGTTAGATTACTACAACAACATGTTAGGAAGTGTTAAAGGCTAGAGGAAAAAATGTCAGACACAGTGGGGATAATATTCAGAGAAAAAACTCCTAATTCCCAAGATTAAAAATCTAATGTGGTGTCTTGACCTATAATTGCCCGAATACAACATTATTCTGTCCTGATTATGGCCGCAAAATGTTTTGGAAGTACCATTTTTATTTTTTAAATGTTCAATAAATGCTTATGCACTATTTTGAATGTCCTCACTTCTCTGACCAGGCGAATGAGGATGTCACTCAGATCGTGGAGATGTTGCCCACCGCGGCGGATAAATGGGACTGGCTGACCCGGCGGCTGGTGGAGTTCACCTCCTCCGGCTCGGTCCTTATCTTCGTCACCAAGAAGGCAAACTGTGACGAACTGGCCGCTAACCTGACCCAGGAGGGCCACAGCCTGGGCCTCCTGCACGGAGACATGGACCAAAGTGAGAGGAACAAAGTCATCAGCGACTTCAAGAAACAGAATTTGCCCGTCCTGGTTGCCACTGACGTAGCTGGTGAGTGCAAGAGAAGGTGGTGATGGAGATGGGAAAGGTTTTCTACTTTCTATTAATTTCTCTCATTGATCCTTTCTATATGAGCAAAACACATTAGGGTCACGTTTAAAAAAATAAAAATGCTTTGGGAAGTGACAGTTTAGTCTTCTGTGTATTGAGTTACAAAACCAATATCAACTCATAAATCAAACTAGGGCTTTAAATAAGGATTGAGTCTAGATTTGAGATTTTTTTTAAACCAAACACAGGTAAAATATCTGTGTACCCTAAACATTGTCTGCAACTGTGCAGAAAACCTGAACTGACACTAACAAAAATTGTGAATGAAGCTATCTGGTACAGGCCTAAATGTACCATCTTTTGACAATTTCTTCCCCAGCTCGTGGTCTGGACATCCCGTCCATTCGCACCGTGGTGAACTACGACGTGGCACGAGACATCGACACACACACACACAGGATTGGTCGTACTGGTCGTGCTGGAGAGAAAGGTGTTGCTTACACTCTCCTCACGAACAAAGACACCACATTTGCTGGTGACCTCGTGAGAAATCTGGAGGGAGCTAATCAGGCTGTTTCCAAAGAACTGATGGATTTAGCCATGCAGGTGAGATAGAGAACTCAGAGAATCCAGAACAGTAAGTCTATTAAGGTTTTTAGGAGATTATGTTTTAACATTATTTTGTTCACATTCTTCCTCAGAATCCCTGGTTTAGGAAATCCCGATTCAAGAGTGGTAAAGGGAAGAAGCTGAATATTGGCGGAGGTGGTCTTGGTTACAGAGAGAGACCAGGCCTTGGGGCTGAAAGTTCTGTGAGTTACTTTTTGCACCACTCTAAATCTGTAACGGATTCCTAGGAATTACTAAGCACTATAAAATGAAACAAATATAATCAAACTTCAAGTGAAACCTGTAAACGAGGATCCTCTGACTGAATTACATATTATTTTCATGGTTGTGTTTAGAGAAAATTCATGGAGATGTGAGTAATTCTCTATTTTTGCAGGAACGCAACATGTTGTGTAGCAGTAGCTTTGAAAGCTACAGCAAACCAGCCACTGGGGCGATGGGAGACCGCATGACTGCGATGAAATCAGCCTTCCAGGTAGAATCAGTCAAAGTTTATTTATCACAAATGTTACATTTGTCTCAAGGGAGTTTACAGTAGAGTTTACAGTAGAACTCTGCTTTCTGCTGCTCTCTCTTCATTCAACTTAATATCACTATTATTGATAGTTTTATTCTTTTTCTCTGCTCTTGCCATTTGATTAAAAAAATGTAATTGTTTTTAAATGTTGTATTGTTTTTTTCTCTACTTCCATTGCTATGAAATTAAGTATTTCTATACTTTAAATTTAAACATTTTAAAATTACACTAAAATACACAGTGACTTTATAGATACTTGGGTTATGGATGAGAGAGTAATAATTATTACAACTAAAACTGTTGTGTTATTATTCAGGCGTATAAACGTTCAAACAGCAATGGCGGCAGAAAGATTTTTAAAAAGCAAAAGATTCAGCATCTGGCCACAAAATGGCAGACACCGCAACATTAGATGAGAGCACAGAAACCCTTGTTTAGCCAACACTGAATGTTGTGTTGTCACAACAAGATTTAAAGTAGGTACTTCTTGTTTTGCCTCGCAGGCAGCTCATCTCTCCCTCTCAATGTCTTTTCTTCTAGTCTCAGTACAAGAGTCACTTTGTTGCTGCGTCCAGCGGCCCCCCAAAGCTCAGCACTAAGTCTAACAGCACGTCAGGCTGGACCAGCGCCGGTAGTCTGAGCTCTGTGCCCACAGAGTCTGCCAACGGCTCTGAGTGGTCCCAGGGGGCTGCCATGTCCATGCCTGGCTTCACTAGCGCTGGCTCTCTGAGCTCTGTGCCGGCCAGTCAACCCAGTCCACAGCACAACTTTCCCCCGCCTGCCCCTCCCCCGCAGAGAGACACCCAGCGGGACAGACACGGGGAGAACCGGGGACGCCACGACAGTCATCACCCCCACAGCGAGAGGGGTGACCGATACAGTGGAGAAGAACGCTATGGAGACCGGGATCGTCGTGGTGGAGACGGAGACCGCGATCGTCACGGAGACGGAGACCGCGATCGCCACGGAGACGGAGACCGCGATCGCCACGGAGACAGAGATCGTGAACGCCACGGGGACCGGGAACGCAGCGGCAGCAGCCGCCACAGCGAGAGTCGCAACGGAGATGGAAGCAGGAGGGAAAGAGAGGATCGGAGGAGCGAGAGGGACGGGGGAGACAAAGGGAGTGGGGAGGGGAGGGACAGAGGAGATGATAGCTTTGCTGTCCCTGAACCACCAAAGCGTAGAAAGAGCAGGTGGGACAACTAAAAGCAGGAAATCTACGTATCAATAGAATAATGTGTGCAACTGCTCAATGATGAGCTTGTCTGTTGTGAAGGCAGATAGCAGAGCATATCAGAGGCTGACACAAGCACAAGAGGAGATGTGTGGACTTTGAATAAAAGTTCACTGAGATCCTGTCAGGTTGGTTAGGTCATGATCAGAAAGATCAACAGAAGCAGCTCAGAGACAGTTACTGTACATATGTCATCATGACTGTTGTTATTGTAAGTCAATAGGATCAGGCAATAGAGCTGTATTGAAGCCAGCTGTCAGTAAACAATTCAAAGCTAGGACACGTTGGTTATTGCAAGGTTTCCTCTCAATGAATTCCTTTTCCTAACATGCTTTTGTGCTTGATGCTTTATTTTATTTCCTGATGGATCTTTGCCAAGTCGTGCATTTGTGTTTGCGTTTTCTTAATCTACCAAACTAACTCTGTTTAAGTGCTCTGTCTCGATTCAATGTCACACACATGTTAATAAAATGTATAGCTTTTTTGTGTCTTGTATTCGAGTTCTAGTGAAATGCCTTACTTTGGCATTTAGTCTGTCTATGCTTTGGAACTGTTTTTCAAGAAAGATGCATTTTTTTTGTATGGGAGGAATTTCAAGTGTTCATTTACACGTGGAAAATGTGACGTTTTGATTAAAAAATACTTCTTTGGCATCGACTTTTGTATCTGCTTTTCTATGACAAACTGTCACTAATACAAATGAATATGAAAAGCTAATATTTAAAGGCAATTACATAACAAACAATATGTATACACATAAATAAACATTCACTCCAAAAGCTGGTTACATTTTTTGTTTGAATAAATAAATTCTCTTGCGTTTCGTGTCAAAAGTGAGTAAATAGTGTTTTTCATGCAATTGCCCCAATACCTTGTTATCCTCCACACTAGGCCTCTGAACATATACACTTGATGATCACTACTTGCATTGCATTTTGAGTGATTTATTCAACAGTGAAACACCCATGATGTTTTCCGTCAGAATTGACCACCATAGAAAATGAATGGGTATGAGTGTATTATGTTCATCCTGCAGATGGAAAACATCTACACGCACACGCAAACACACACATTACGGGAACCTCTCCCTTTCTCGCGCTGTATGATACAATGTATCATACCTTCTCACAGGTGCGAGCTCTGTGCCCCTCGAGAAACACAAACCTCTCACTTTCTCGCGCTAAATGCACCTCCCATACTGTCTCAAGCAGTTATATTTGTGCCTGGCTCACATTTGACTCATTGACACAATGAGCAAGCGACCGATTAGGCGATTTTCTGTACGAGGGGCTCTGGACACATTTTTTGAACCAGATGAAGAGGAGATAGAGGAAGATGTCTCAGAAATGGAAGACAACAGCGATCCAGACTATGAGCCTACAACAGACCACGAAGAGGCACCTGAGAGAGAGGAGGGAGAGACCCCTGAGATAGAGGCCCCTGAGGGAGAGGCCCCTGAGATAGAAGCCCCTGAGGGAGAGGCAGGGCCGCCCCTCCCTACAGGCCAATCACGCAGGCTGCATGGGGCCCCGCCTTGCGCAGGGGGCCCCGCCCAGAGGGCCTCAGCTGCTGTGCGCAGTTCTCCGCTCAGTTCTCCGCGCACCCCCCGCAAGAGTGAGAGGTGACAAGGGGAGCACGTCTGTAACCCGACACCGTTGCAATGAATCGACATCTGACCAATCACGGCTTTGATACGGCCATTAGTGCAGGTGAAGAGATGTCGGTGAAGAGATGTCGGTGAAAAGACAGACCGAGAAGGAAAAAAAAAAAACATGAAGAAACTAGAGCATCACTCGAAGGTGGGTTATTGTATGAGTCAAATGTACAACTTGCGAATGTTGTATAAGTACAAATGTACAAATGTCAAAACTTTTGCCAATTGCCATATTAAAACATCAGCTGCAATTCACGACATGAAGAAGGCAGTCTCTGCATAGCATATATGGAGCTGCAGTTATTTCCAGCATTCTTTATTTACCATTCATTCAAGTATGCTATGCCTTTTATCTGCTAATGTACAGGGGGACGATACACTGTCTGTCTAGTTGGCTTACATAACAGTTAAAGTTTACAGCCTAAAAAACATGGAGCATTTTCCCCCTTGTATTCATTTTTATGTCAATTTGCACATTTCATGGTGATGCTCAGCCTCTCCCCTTAACTCCTAACAGTCATCATCATGTCAACCACAACGCAGAGAAATACTGATAGCAATGTGTGTTTAGTTGTTGATACATTGCTGACAGAGGGAACTACATTTGAATACAGATTTAAGAAATATCAGTTTTTGAGCATGTCATAAGCATGTTTTGTCTTGAATATATATCAACTATATTATAGTATTTATATTATTGAATTTATTATGATTATTATTATTAGTAGAAGTATAGTTTATTTGCATTAATTATATTTTAATCTTTTTGAGGCTAGTATTTGGCAGGAAATGCAGACATACAAGCACATTTACCATTTACCTCACTGTATAAAAAAGTAACTGTTGATAATAATAATAATAATAATAATAATAATAATAATAATAATAATAATAATAATAAACAGGAATTATATTTTCAAAGTAGCCTACGTTGTTTCCAAAATCTCACAATGTCGCTTGGGGCCCCAAGTTGGCCAGGGGCGGCCAGGGGGAGAGGAGCCTGAGGTGACATTCCACAATTTTGCATTGCCAACTATGTGCGTGAACACACGTGAACGCAAACACGCGCACACACGCACACACCTGTTCTGTTATGGTATATTTCTCTTTCAATAAATGTTCATTGAGGAAAACAGTATCAGTGTCTTATTTTTATTATTCATCACATTGAATGCTGAACTTGATGGGCCAGCCCAAACACTGGCTTGCTTGTATCAAATCAATACATCCCAGACATCATTGGAACGGGAAGAATATCAGCTACAACACTAACTAAAGCATTTCCATCTCCAGTAAACACAGCCTACATGGCAAGCATTTTTGTAATATACAGTAATGTAAAATAAGCACTATCTTTGAACTCACTGCCAAAAATAATATGAAATTCACCCCTGGTGTCATTCTGTCTGTCATCCCTTGATTCTACTTGCTTTGACTGTTCAAATGAGATGTCAACCATCAAAATTGGATTAGGGGTTCCAGAGATATCACTGTGCAAAACACACGGGACAATTTTGACCGAATATAGCATGGGAAGGGGGGTATGACCTAACGCAAGAGAAGGGTTAAGATAGTTCCGTTTGAGCAGTAATGGAGTTAACGTACGTTAATTATTAAGAGCTCCTGCCTTTGGCCACTGGGAGGCAGTGAACACCCATGACTTTAAGGTCGACCGTTAATTGTTTCTTTTTTAAATAATTAGCAGTAAGTGTTACAATAAAACCATCTCTGTGACGTTAGTAACTATCATTATGCATCATACTTTGTTAGCAGGTCATATATGTTGGGTTTTTGTCTAACTAGAGTCATTTCAGCTGTCAAATAAATGTATAGGGAGATATTGTTCAATAGTTTCATCTGAGTTGAAGTAGAGCAGCAGCACATTTAAATATTTGTCCGTCGTGTTAAGACTTATTTGAGAGACAGCAAGCGCATTTCGTGGCATCTGCAGGCAGTGGCAAGTCTTTCCGGCATATGCCACAGAGGCCGCTACTCTGTGGTAGCTGTGGCAAGTCCTTCCGGCATATGCCACAGATGCCACAACTTGCCGAGGCATCTGCCGCTGCTCAACGGGAGTTGCTACAAGATGCCAGAGTAAGAGAAGGTTTACTGTAGTTGCCACTCGCCTTCCGTGGCAAATGCAGCTATTTAAACCCGTATTTATCGTGTAAAATGTCGCTGTTTAGGCATGACTTTATCGAACTGTTCTGTACACAGGACTGATGTGCGATCTCTATTTTTCAAAAAGATTATACATTATCATTTCTATTCAATTTTACTTGGAGCATGGTTTGCTAAAATAAACAAACGTGCTATATATATGATGAAATATTGGCGAGTGAGGGTTGCAACGCCCTTGGCAATTGTCGCTTCTTGAGGGGAGTTTCCACTGCTACGATAAACCAGGTGTATGACGAGTAAAGACAAATAATTAACAAATAAATATCTGTATTGACACAGCAACGTGTACACTGGTGTTATTAGACTTGGCTACAGACTTAGGGCAGCTGTAACTGACTGCAGTTGCCACTGCTCGTGAGATGCTAAGTTTACTTTATAAATTAGGCAAAGGACTTATATTTGCCCCATGCCTTCAGCAGCGGCAGGCCATTCACTTTGATTTGATCCAGTTATGAAATGTCATCATTTCGACAATAAAGAAATGCTACATAAACGTTATCTTGCACGTTTTATCGAACCATCTCCGTTTCTAACTTTCAATATATTTAAAGGAATGGTCCACTCATTAGATAATTAATCAAAACTTCAGTATTTAGTGAAACGTTATGTTTAAACCATACCCTGAAGAAATCAGCGATATTCCCCGGTAAATAATGATTTTATAGCTCTTTTTTATCAAGACCTGTATATTCCGTCTGGCCGCCGCCATGTTTGCCATTTTCAGTAGTCACGTGATGGTCGTGACGTCATCCATGCGTTCACTTTGTCAACACACGGAAACATGGTGGAGTATTTCAGTTCGGACTCGTCAGCAGAGGAACAAGTTTTGACCAATGTGAAGAGATTGGATGGGGGAATTCATCCATACATATCAGTATGACAATACGACACCCACTGTCCTTAGACCCTCACATCGTACAAGGAAAAACTTCCGAAGAAAACCCACAGTTTAAAGGGAACATGGGAGAAACCTCAGGGAGAGCAACAGAGGAGGGATCCCTCTCCCAGGACGGACATACGTGCAATAGACGCCGTGTGTAAATTGAACAGATAATACATTTGCAACATAGGTAGTCCAAATGTTTGGAAATGTATGTGTGTATAATGGGAAGATGATATAAGATACTATATGTATGCATGTAGTACCACCCTTGCTAGCGATTCCCTCTCTAGTTTAGCATACTCAGCTTCGTTGTCCCTGGCCATAGAATCACGATTTTATGGGGCCGGAAAAACTGGGGGGAAATACACACTAGCCGGTACTACGCTATATGGAAAGGCCACCAAAAACTGTCCTGGCCTGGACGTTAAAACGGGGCTAGCCGCTGCAATGGAAATGCGCTATAACATACCTTATTCTTACTCCGAGCACTACTTCTGCTCCTCCGTCGCTTCACACTTGCAGAGGGCGATTTCTCTACTGGCCGAACTGGTGTCCTGGTCGGTGATGACACCAGAAAGACCGATGGTACTGCACAGTGATGTACCTGAACGCGTTCAATGAACGCGTTCATATTTTGGGCGAACGTGAACTGAACGTACTGTATTTCCGCTAGATGAACGTAATTGAGAACGCGTTCATTCTCAGCGCTGTATAACGGCGTTCAAAAGTGCGTTCATTCTCAGCACTGTATTATAACGGCGTTCAAAAGTGTGCCAGATTTCATGCCTTTCAGCCGAAAACCCAGTTAAAACACACCGTAAACAGGCTTCAAAATAATGCGGAAAACCACCCAATCTGGCAACAGCAAGCTGCCTGTGATGCGTACGCGCCTGTCACCCCTGGCTGTCGCACTAAAATATAAATATACTAAATATATCAGACTCCTCACAACAAACAATGTGGAACCGCGGAACCGGCGAGCATTGAATGAATGAATTAGTATGGACGAAGCCGAGAGCAGCTGGAGCAGCACTCGCTCAGAGTGAGACTCTACGGCAGGGGTGGGGAACCTCCGGCCTCCGGCCGTATACGGCCCGCGAGACAATTTGGTACGGCTCTCGAGGTAATTTATAAACACACGCAAAAAATAAAAAAAGTAAAGAAATCTAGACCGCAACAAAATTAAACAAGCGAGTGCCTGATTTTCCTGGCCAAGGTCAGGGTCCTTGAACACAACACGAGCCTAACGTGTCATCACGTGGTATATGTCTCGACTGACAGGGTTGCAGTTCTGACGGAGAGCACCAGAACGCCGCTCCAGCACTTCAGAAATTGCAGCACCGATAAGTCCATACACATGCCGCAGTTTCTGCGTGTCTGTGTCTTTAGTTGAAAGCCCAGTGGCGATCTGCTCATCTGTCATACTGATCAGACAGTCAATAACTGTGTTGTTATCATTAGCATCTGGTTTGCTAGCTATGCTAACGAATATAAGAAGCTTTGTCTACAACCAGTGAGGTAAAGGCACATCTTTATATGATCATTATAGTTATAAAAAAAATAAGAGAATACAGTAAACAGGTATAAAATACTATATGACAGTTATTAATAAAGAAGAATACAGTTTGAAAGGGTAGTGATTTGTCAAATATCCATAAATTAAAAGAAAATCTGCTTACAGTTGTGTTTGGGTGTTGAGAGATGTGTCCATAGATCTCCTAATGTTGCTCTCAAAGTGCAACAAATCTTCCCAGGGGAGCATGCCCCCCGGACCCCCCTAGAGGAGGTTAGGTCCCCCCCACTTAAACCATGTTCACATGGATAGGAAACTAAATACATTTGCACACATCTTGTGTCCATAAATTATCTTTCTGTTTTGGTGGTCACGCCACACCGTGCACGTGCATGCATACGCGAGTCATGGTGAGATATCTGGATGAAGAGGTTGCTTTTTCTTTGCACAGAATGAAATGAATGGGCTGTGATTTTAGTTTTTTAAGCAGAGGTCAATAACTTGTACGGCCCTCTGAGGATATTGTAAAAATTGAAATGGCCCATTAACATCGTACAGGAGACAAATAATAGCTCGCAGCAACGTATTGAAAAAAGAACTATGAACTATAAATTAGTTCATTTTTGAAACCATGAACTTTAGTTCAACATTTTGAATTATGAACTATGAACTGAACTAGTTCATTTTAAAATGTGTGAACTGTGAACTGAACTAGTTCATGTAGAAAGTGAACTTTCCCAACACTGGTACTGCATCTCCATTGAGTAATGGTTGTTCTTTAAATCCCATGTTATGTTTGATCATACTCTCAGAGTAGTCGTCCGGAAATGTGAAATGTTCGCTGCATACATGAGCCTGTAAATCTCTCGGTTCGGGCCGGCCACATTTCGCTAGCCACTGCCTCCGAATGTACTTCTTATGCTTACCTTTTGGCAACAGATGGAACCGAGCATTCCGTGGATTGTTCCTATCCGAATTATGGCAATATTTCGCGATACAGTGAGGCATATTTGAAGAGAGAAACTACAGTAAATAACATGGAGATCAACGTGTCTTCGAAAACCAAACGCATGGATTACGTCACGTCCGGGAAATGGCGGCGCCCACAGTGTTGATGTTATTTCGGTATATAATCAGTTTAAAATCACTGATAATGTCATCGGATTAAAAAAAAAAAAAAGAGAGAGAGAGAGAGACTGGTCTGTTTTATCGGATGATAAAAAAAATTAAATGAGTGTCATGAGCATACCATTCCTTTAAAAAGAGACCTCTCTCATCTGCGTGCGGGGGCGGGGCCTCACAGACATGCTGCTGCGCTGTGCACACAGTTCTGCCGGTAATGAATATTAGGATACATTTTGTGAGGAAACTTTTCCACCAATAATTCCAATAAGTATTCCAAAATGTATTCACTTCAGGTTTACGAAAGTAACTGTATTCGGATTAGTTGTTTATCAAATGTAACGCGAGCTGAATACAGTTAGGCTACTTGGTTTTTGTATTCTGATTACGTAACGCCGTTACATGTATTCCGTTACAACCCAACCCTGTGTACAGATCATCAGTCCTGTGTACAGATTCGATAAAGTCATGCCAAAACAGCGACATTTTTACACGATAAATACGGGTTTAAATAGCAGCATTTGCCACGGAAGGCGAGTGGCAGCTACCGTAAACGTTCTCTTACTCTGGCATCTTGTGGCAACTCCCGTTGAGCAGCGGCAGATGCCTCGGCAAATTGTGGCATCTGTGGCATATGCCGGAAGTACTTGCCACAGCTACCACAGAGTAGCGGCCTCTGTGGCATATGCCGGAAGGACTTGCCACTGCCTGCAGATGCCACGAAATGAGCCAGGCCCTACTGATTTATTTGTGTCATTCATAGATAGTAGAAATTGAAACCAAACGGAACTGTTTCAAAAACCAAAACAAATGTAGAGTTGACTCCATTACATACATTTGTATTATTTAGATAGTATTGTATATTTTCAAAGAAATAGAAAAAGTCCATACAAGGACATTGTCAATTTCATAGTATGCATGCACATGGTCCTGTATCATGATTTACTCCATAACATTGATATACTTTTTATTCTATATTATCTTGTTTTATTTTCACCCTGTCTTAAATGTATTGTCTATTAGTCTCACTTGTTTTTTGTGTTGCTTTTCTTTTTAAAGGGGAGCGGCCAAGATGGTTTCGGTCAAGGAATTGCCTCATCGTGATCGAAATGATTTACCCTATCAAAATATGATAGAATTTAATAGAATAGAATCATCAAAAGAGTACTTCTTCCACCACTAGTTCTATTGGGGAGGGATAATACACAGTGCCATCCTTGTTCGATTCTCAGCTGGGATTTGTCCGACAGTCAGTGAATGCATCAAGAGCAGACGAGAACCAATCGCGTGCGACATCCTGCTGAAGAAGAAGGAAAAAAAACGCTCTGTTGAAAATTGAGACGTGAAGCGAAGCAGAGGCTATAAACTAACCGGCATCTGGGCCAGCAGCGTCTGCAACAAAAGCCTCGCAAAAACCTGCTGAATGAGAGAGCAAATATCTACCTCCAGCAACTGAGTGAACAGACGTTTTGAGCTAGTGTGTGGCAGACAAGAAGCGCAGATGGTGAGTGTGTTTCACCGTGTGTCTGCAGCCTCCCCTCCCTCCTCCCTGCTCTCCTCTCTGCTTCTGTTTTTTGTGTGAGATGAGGTGAGCTGATGATGTCGGTCCGAGGGGGTTAGCTAACGGGGAGCTGTTTTCTTATACATGCGGTGGTGCAAATGATGGATGTTAATGCAGTGTAGGTAAAAGCTATCGTAAAGAGCCTTGTATGTTGAAATTAAGCAGAATTGAGCCCCCCGCCGTCGTGTTCTTCAAAATGCTAGCAGTGTGCTCTGCTTGTGTTAATGTGAATTAGTTAGCTATAGCTTGCTGGCTAATTAATACCAAAGGTGGTTTTTCAACCCAGTGAATAAAACATCAACCACAAATCACCCCTGCTAATGAGTTATATTTGTAACAGATAATTCATTTCAATTGTAGGCTACTCCCCAATCAGCCGATTCGTAAATTGATTTTGTGTTTTTAATATCATGTGCCGTCATTGTATGTTGTTGTTTTATTCAAGCAGCAACCTAAGCTGCTGGGTTTTTTTGTTCTTGAAAATGTAGGCTCCGATCTGTCCCAGTGTTACATAAATGTCTTTAGTAAAGCATGTATACACACACAGAGGTCTGTACTAGGAATGTAACCCAACAGACCCCAAACAAATGATGCATACAAATTAAGGCTAAATCAATTGTATGGCTATTTTAAATTTAGCCAGCAGTACCGTAGGCCTATGATATACTTGAAATCTTAAGCTTGTTGTCTTGGTTATAAATCTTTTCCTACTTTTCATCTTAATTTACAGATAATATCTAATCTGAAAATCTGGTTATTTACATCAAAATTAAAATTATGACAGTATCCAGGTTTCTGATCATCTCTCTCAGCCACTCCCTTCTGTACCAACACAGACTGATGAGGAACCTAAGTGTGGTCTTCACATGCCACAGTATACTCTAGCTATATGCATACATCTGGGTTTAAAACTAGGATAAAATACTCCAAATAACAGATCACAACTGGGAGACCAAATTCAGTGTGTGAAATACTCTCCTAAGATTGTCATCTAAGTAATATCAAATGGACAATTGTATTAAACATCTATGTAAATCAGCAATGGTTTCAAAACTATCACCAGTTGGAAGCAAAACATGTGTTTTTTACAAATCTCTTGCCTGTGCTTGTGTTGTCGACTAGTTTACAAACTGCTCTGTGGTCTGGTTGAACCACATTGTATCCATCCAGCGCACCACATTTACAGCAGTCTCTCATTTTAGCTCTGGCATATGGCGGTAAGGCTTAAGTAAATGGTCTTTTTCATTTCCTGCCACTGCCAGTGGGCTGCCTGAGTGTAATTTCAGTCTGGGTTGACAGCACAGATTGACACCCTGCTCTGCTGGTTGATTTACGTCACTATTTTTGGTGGATTTGAGAGGCTGTTGCTGTAATTGGAGTTTTTGTCCAAGATGATTAACAAACAATGCAGATCTAGGCAAAGCACGTTGTACAAAGCTGTGGTTAGGACAAATAGCATTTATTTAGTTTGACCATATGCTATGATTACAACAAATTACCATTAACGACACAAAACCTGATTTGCTGGGCTCGTCAAATGGACCACATAAGGGGAGGGGGGATTTTTCCTGCTGTCAGATGTGCCCAAAAAATGGGTCGCCAGCAGGTCTAGCGATAGAGCTGCAGGTCAAAACGTTCAGATTAATAGTTGTATTGTATAGTCAGGGTGGTTGTGTGAACAAAGATACACAAGGCCTACTTCATGCCTGCAGAAAATCTATGTTTCTATGTGTTATTCAGTGGAAGCACTAGTTTTGGCTGCATTGTTCGCGTCAGCTGCACATGAACACCACATTGAGGTTCTAGTCTTTAGACAAATCGTCCATTTGCTAATTTGCATTATTTGGCTCCAGTGTTTCTGCCAGCCCTGGGCTGAGAGGGCGTCCACCCCGAGGGGGGGGTGTTTTGAAGTTTGACTTGAGCCGTCCCTGATACTGTCTTTTTACGTTAGTGAGTCGGATCATTTGGCTCAGCTCTCTTAAAGCGCCGGCTGTTTCGCTCCCAAACGGCTCTTCATGTTACCACAGTTTACCACGGAGCCTCAGTTTCGCCGCTGCGAGGCTCTGGTGCTCGCCGCTCACGCGCGTGCTCCACTAACCCCCCCCTCGCTCATCGCGTCCAAATCGCGCACGTTCTGTGTTGTCCTGTAGCACAAGGGTTCCCAACCGCCGGTCCGCGAAATAGCTGTGAGTTTATCGTAATTTTTGCAGAATTATAAATATATAAAAATATTTTATCATAATATTTTTTTATATTTTTTTTATTTTCGCACCTATACCAGTCATATTATTTCATCCAGTAGCCTAGTTCATCTTTCACCAGAACCGTTGAAAATGGCTTTTATGATGTTCCGAGGGATTCGGCGGCTCAGGGTCTCATCCTCTTGTGCGCATGAGAAAGTTCGCCAAGTAGGAAGAGGAGCGCACAGGAGACAACCCCTTCATTGCAGACTGTTATGTTTACGTGGGGAAATGGCAGTGCATACATTATTTGAGATATATTTCAAACTCGGACTTCATTTTAAGGACATGTCGGCCAGGGGTGTAGAGCTATTTGTTTAAGCACCGGATTGGCAAAACAGGAGAGTAAACCAGTCTGCCTTGATCTATGAATTCATGTCCGGGACTCTCACGGTATCTGCTGCCCGCAGCTGTTTTATAGAAGGAAAACCTCCTTCACTTCATGAAATGGCTGCAGCATCAGGAGGCAGCGGGACGTGTAACTCCGCCTCTGAGAAGTAAAGCACCAGCGGGTAAAGATGTGCCTTTTTACGCACCGCCTTCGCTGTGTTTACCTTCATCAGAACAGCGAGTGACTGCAGGCTACGTGTTAACCACACACACCCCTACACACATCGAACTGCCCGATTACTCCCCCTTTTATTAGTTTTATGAAGTGTGTGTGTGTGTGTGTGTGTGTGTGTGTGTGTGTGTGTGTGTGTGTGTGTGTGTGTGTGTGTGTGTGTGTGTGTGTGTGTGTGTGTGTGTGTGTGTGTGTGTGTGTGTGTGTGTGTGTGTGTGTGTGTGTGTGTGTATGTGTGTGTGTGTGTGTGTGTGTGTGTGTGTGTGTGTGTGTGTGTGTGTGTGTGTGTGTGTGTGTGTGTGTGTGTGTGTGTGTGTGTGTGTGTGTGTGTGTGTGTGTGTGTGTGTGTGTGTGTGTGGCGTCTGTCCGACACCGTCATTTGTTTTCAAATGACCATGAACAGTAATTTACACACATCTGGCTAACTCCATAGGTATATGCGGGTGTTCCCATAAGAAGTTAGTTTAATCTTAATCTCGATGTAGTGCTGAGTGCACCGGAACGAACGACACTATCATAATATCTTCTGAAAACAAATGCCAGTGTCACACAGACACAGACACACACACACACACACCGGCGACCGGACATCTCCTTCATAATGCGCCTTCTCCTCGTTTTCCCAGCATTCACTGGATTATCCGTAAATCATACAAACAAAACCAAAACGTTGATTTATCTGTTTTCTCGTTTTGGTTTAAAAACTGAATAACGTCGGCTTTTTGGTTTTCCGAAAAACCAAAAAACAACACTGGTTATTCTTTAAACGCTGTTAATATGTTTTGGATGCATATTGTTCTAGTATTTGTTCAGGCTGTTACATACAATTAGCCTCTGTTGCTACCTGCTGGTGGTGAGTAAATATTAAAATCAGTTCAAATTGACAACCGGTCCATGATTTTTTTTTTTATGGATCTGCCGGTCCTTGGCACAATAAAGGTTGGGAACCCCTGCTGTAGCAGGCACCTTCGATGTCGGGGAAACTATCTTCAATACTCCGAAAAGAATCCCACCAGACTCCTTTGCCCCTCCAACAGAGGGATGTCCTTGTCCTTTTTCCTTTTCGTCATTTCAAGCGATAAAAACTCTCGATCTTCTCTCAAATTATTAATATTTTTGGACTCCCTCGGCTCACGTTCAGGGCGTCCCGAGCTGAATAAGGGGCCCGGGCGTCAAATGACGTCAAGACGCCCCTCTGGCGAAACGCTGTTTGGCTCCTAAGGGCAATGGTAAATACTTAAAACATTACCCTCACTGTCATTTGTTTGATATAAACATTTTCTGACATGGTTCACTGCAGTCTACTGAAAATCACATCTCTGATAAAGCTTCAGAACATTAGCATTAATACAGATGTCCAAGCCCATCACTCCCCCCCTGTATTTGTGTGAATATTTTCAGTATAAATTGTCTAAACAACAACCATGCATTCCCATTGCTTTGCCTCTCTGTGGCTGTCACCACTGATCTAATGCAGGCTCTCTGCTTTGAAAGCACCTTAGGGCGGACTGTTTAGATAGACTCAGCCAGTAGAGTATCGTCCATGAAAAGACAATATCCTAGAGTCACATTTTGAATTCTACAGAGCTTTGGAAATCTACGCACTGTAACTTAAATGATCCACATATATCTGGGAAATAACTACAAAGACAACCTTATTGGTGAAACATTTCTGAATTCCCTCGTTCCTACATCTTTCATTGTCCGAGTCAGCAACATCTAAGTGGGCTGTAAAGAAGTGTTTGATGAACATATCTCTCATTACAGAGAGTTTTTGCATGCGAGTTTCTTTTAAAGACACGATAGGGCATGTTATTCAGAGTTCCAGTCCCAAGAATTGGGTTGTACACACACTAAATCCTTCAGTGTGTGATAACATCTGATCAGAAGAAGCACTTGAGGCTGTTTCTTCTCTAGCTTCAGCCAGTTGCAAAAGCCAGCAGCCTCTTACGCTGTCAAGTCACCACAGGCTCCTCAGCACATTCTTTTACAGGCCATCACTGGTTTTGTTCTTTATCGTTTTAAGATGAAAACATAGACAGACCAGCTGTTACACAATAACAACACCAACCATTTGTTATTATGGTCATTGCAGGTGTGGTTTAGGAGCAAAATTGATAAATATTATGCATTGTTTCTTTACAAACACATGTTGTATTTTGCTCTGACTTTATTAGTTGTATCTGAATTTACGAGATATGTTAGCATGCAATTAGAATGATCTTTGACACAAACGATCAGAGAACTTAGTGGTTGTTCTTGATTGTGCCCTCAGGCAGCTTCTTCAAAGAAATGAAAAGGACTCACTGAGCAAAAGTCTGTCAGCAAAACTCATAGTGGTGCAGAACTTATTTTCCGGTGAGCAAAAGTTGCTGACTAATTAAACGTTAAAGAAAGCTGTATAATCTTCGCTTTCTGAAAGGGCAGCAGCTTCTCAGCAATGGGTTGAATATGATATCATCTTAAGTGTTTTGCATTTGCTCAAGTTCGCCTTTTTATATCAACAAAAGGTTCATGCCTTTCTTATGATCTTAAAAGTAGTCTCGACCTGCATCGATTAGGTTGATTTAAATACTCTATGAAGTACTTTCTCAAGCAAAAACTCTGTTAACGGGAGATTTTTCACTGTTTTCTGACATTCAATTGATCAGAAAAAAAATGGTAATCTATAATGAACATTTTTAATAGTCACAGTTTTTGACACGGTTTTTACAATTGAGCACTTTTGGGCTCTTGTCATACTTCAACAAAAACAAGTGTTTGGCATCAGCAGACTAAGAAGACATGCAGACATTTGAAACACTGTGAAGCTAAAAAAACGGAAGCGAAGTACTGACGGACAGAATTCCCCGACATACTCCAAAATATGATTACTGCGAACCAGTGTGGCAATCCTCCATCTGCACTCTCAAAGATAATTTCATCCTACTCTCATCAACAGAGCCTGTCAAGTTTCAAAACCTCAAGCAATACGCACTTCAACACATAAAGGTTTTGTAATTATCCACATTCCAATCCTGAGTATTATTTTCTCCCCAGGCCCCTCTTTGACTTAACTTGCTGACATGTTCGGTGTTATTGATGGCAAATTGCTTTCAAGGGGAGCCTATATATCTTAACTGTAGGGTTGGGTATCGTTTTAATTTCCACGATTCTGATTCTGATTCCGATTCCGATTCCACTTTTCGATTCCGGTTCTTAACGGTTCTCAATTCCGATTCTTTGAGGGGCAGGGTAAAAAAAATGATGCATGCTTCTTCCACCAAAACAATTACATTTATTCGAGAAACTTTTACACAGGTTAGTTTACAGTAATATTCACATTAATCAGTCTGTTTATATTCACTGCTATGTAACTGTAACCTGAGAACCACTGAAGCTACAACAGTCCAAATTTTAAAGAACAGTTCTTGTTGAGAAAAACAAGCATATCTGCCTCTCGGGCATACCGGGAAGAAATGTTTGAACATTTTAAAGTAAAATGCTTCAATCTGGTGCACTTTGAGCAGAATTACTAGAGACTAGATCTAGGGGGTACAACTCTAAACACCAATATGAAAAAGATCGGTTTACATTTTAATAATTAAATAAGTATGTGAACATAACCAATAACCTACCATAGCCAATAACAAATACATGTAACGTATTTTATTTTTGTTGTTCATTCATATCTTATTTTACTATTTTATTTATGCATATGTTTTTATCTCCAGTTTAAAACGATATGTCTGGTTTACTGTCCTATAGTATACATTGGAATGATTTCAAACCTGTTTTATCCCAATAATTATAAAGGAGTGCCTTGGAAATATGTGTTTACATAAATTGTGATCAAAACGTTTGAGACCCACTGAGATAACTTAGACTAAAGTGAACTATCTAAACACTCAGAGTCCTTTTACCTCACTGAGCCTCTCAGTCTGACTGGAGAGGACTCTCCCTCCACATCATTGTAGAAAAATCTTCTTCTTCCGTTAGAGCAGCTAGCACCAGATTCTAATAACAACAGCGCCCTCCCTCTCTCCCACGCTCACTCGCACTTTGGCTGTGAGCTGCGGGTGCCAGATAAGCCAACATCCCCCATTTTCATCACTTACAGCGCCCGTACAGGGCAAATGAAAAGTGTAACCGGGATGCAAAGGGTGTTACATTTACTTAATTATGAATGTTGTTACATCAAGGCCGAAAATTAGGATGAGCACCAACGGTCAAAGAAAAATAATAATTCTCCCAGAGCTGTCAGCGCAGCGCCTCCACAGATCTGGCGCCCTAGGCGAACATGGTTACGCTGTAGGAAGTGTAGGTACAACGCTACATTTCCCGCCCCGCCGCAGTCATACAGTAGGCTACGGAGAGCGTCGAGAAACATTTCCTCAGGCATCGAAAAGCGGAACCGAAATTCACATTTCTAAATGATGCCGTTCGAATCGAAATGTTGGAACCGGTTCTCGGTACCCAACCCTACTTAACTGTAGCAGCTGTTTAGTTGTTGGATGGATGGTGCCATGACTTGCAGGTCCAGAAAGTGCAATGCACAATAGGGCTGCACGATTTTGGAAAAAAAAAAATCGAATTGCGATTTTTCTGACAAATATTGCGATTCTATTTATGATATTTGTTTTTAAGCGACCCAACGGAAGTTTATTGTAAAATGCGGCCATATCTCCGGCTAGGAAAGTCGCATCAACATGCTCCCGTCTCTAGCACCCCCGTAGCCCGAGCTACGAGTGAAAGAACGAAACTTAACTTATACATGAAACTTCCGTTGGGTTGCTTTAAGGTCAAGCTTCAGTTTAAGATTCACCCTGCAATAGCAACATGTGATGGAGCATTACTAACCTGACCCAGATGGGTTTGTTTCACCAAACCATCTAGGAAAGCTCCATTGGAAGCCATTTGGAAAGGGCAGGCACTTTCAAAAATACTTGGCAGGTGATTGGATCAATCTGTCTATCACCTTCTACCATGGGCCACTTCTGATTGGTTAACAATGGCTGGTACATGTGGAGCACAGCACTTCTGATTGGTGTGGATGACTGACACACAAGAAGAAAAAAAAATAATCGCAGGCTTTGCGATTTGATAATCGCATCATTTCAAATTTCGATTTAAATTCGATTAATCGTTCAGCCCTAATGCACAGCAGGCTGCTTTTCTGCAAAAACACATTTAAAGGGATGGTTTGGATTATTGGAAGTGAAGTTGTTTGAGGTACTTGGTCATAGTCAGTGTATTACTACAATAGATGATGGTTGGGGCGTCCCAGTTGGGAGAAGCACACAAGTTACACATAAAACAAGCTAACTAATTGATCAGTCACAGACTGTGGTAAAATGTGTGTTTTTGTTTTTTGGATAGACTAGGTTTTGATGCTGTCCCCTGTTTCGTTGTGTTTTTTGAAGTATGAGTTTCTCCAAATTTGTTATGCTGTTTTAACATTCTTATGTCCCAACAAATAAAAAAATGAATTCATTTCTAAAAATAAGGAATGAGAGAGAGTGGGAGCCTTGTTTTGGAGTAAGGACATAAGACCGTTGTTAACATAGCGCCTGCCTTTCCTTCTAGGGGCCTGTTGCAGTGAATCGTGCTCACTGTGTCCTGAGTGATGATCAAGTGTGAAGATAGGGGGTGGTTGTCTAATTGTGTAGTGGTTGTCTAATTGTGTAGTGTCCATCAGCACAAGGAACAGAGGAGTTACTGCTTCCCTTTTGAACTATTTATGAACATGTTGACCTTTCACCCTCATAGTATGAGCTGTTCTAAATGGCTGTGATGTGCGTCAGCAGATAGCCTTTGTAAACTCTGAGATTTGGACAAGAGGGGTCTGGTTCGTAGTTTTGGCACTTGATTTGCTTGCATAACAATGAAGGACTTGGACATATTATTCCAAAGTTGTTGTGTAAACTACTCTGCCTATTACATCTTTTACAGATTTTAAAAGAATAATGACATTTATCTCCCGTCACATGGTGGGTGGTCTGTGGCCTTAGGGAGAAAGGAAGTGAGATTTGTGACAGTAATTGGATCCCTCAGCACAAAAGAGTAAACCCAGACAGCTCGTTTAGAGCTAAAGAGGATCTGTTAAAGGACATCCTCAGAAATACACATATTAGCTTTTAGCTGAGAGGTAGATGAGAAGATTGATGCCATTCTTGTGTCTGTAGAGTAAATATGAAGCTGAAGGCCAGCAGCTAGTTTATTCAACAGGGCATACAAACTAGAAGGGAAATGCAACAGCGAGTTATGGTTTTACAGTGAGGATATGTTCCCTACTTATCCTTCAAGGAATTGCTGTGTTTTCTCCTTTTCAGTCGCTACGCTAAGATAAGTGCCCGTTGGTTCTGTAGCTTTATATTTACATTACAGACAAAAGAGTGCTATTGATAATTTCCCCAGGCTCAGGAAGATCGTGAAAAGACATGTATCTCCAAATGTCAAAGTATCTTTAAAAACCTTATAAATAAACAAAGGAAACTTGGCCCTATTCTACCAAACAAGTCTGGGTGGTTGCAATATGAACCGACTTGTGCAGGTGCGATTTCAAATTGATGCTGTGAGGTAAGAGTTGAACCTCTGCGGCAAGTAGATTTCAGCACTTGTGTGAAAGTGGTCTTTGTTTGGTAAGAGACACCGCTCTCCAGCTGGCTCTAGCTTCTAGCACAGTGGTATGTCAAATTGCTTCACAGTTAAAACTGTGTTTAGCATAGCAAGCAGTGCTAATGAACTACACTACAAACCTCCTTTATTTCTGTTTACATTGAACACCTTGTTCTGTGTTCATGAAGGCCCCTCTTCCCACTCACTGGTGTATTTGGGTATCTTGTGTCTCTTTTATTAGTCAGGAGGAGTCTTGAGCTAATTTGTGAGTTGATCATAAAGAGATCATAAATCAATGTTTATTCACTCTGCAACTAAAGCATTCATACCGAATAAGTGGTTGTTTGCTTTAAGTTGAAAGTCAGCTTTGACTTTAGCTGCTCTGTCACTGTGGGGACTATGCAAGACAGAGGAAGACAGATGTGTCATAACAACTTCCTGCCACATTTGAGCTGTTTAGCGGCAATTGAGACTCATGCACATATATGGTAAAAGAAGAGAAGATGGCACAACCTCATCTGAATTCTTCCAGGATGCCTGTGTGTTTATGTGCGGAATGCATGCCTACCTCCTAACATGGTAACAAATCTTGCTGAGTTGATGGCAATAAACATTGGCAGTTTTGAGCCTTCAATCAGGTCTGTTTTTAAATGTTTTGGCCGCATTCATTTCATGATTTCACATGTACAAATATAGCCCTTATCGACCTAATTTCCTTCCTTTTACAGACTCTCACTGATGTTAACCTCCACTACGAAGAGACTGTGAGAACTTTACACATTCCAAGTTTCATAAGAGTTCAAATTATGTTGAGAAGATCAAAGTCACGTGAGCTCAGCGGCAGCAACAGGAAGTGGTAGAGCATGCACTCTTCTAGATAACCAGCAAAGTGTGACCTGTCTGCTAGCTTAGCAGCAACATATTTACTGAGCTCAGGACAGAGGCATCCGGGATGAGGAGAAGTCAGTTGGGATATGATTGCATCTACAGGAAGCTGCATGGCCTCACTTAATGAGCCAATCGTTTCATAAACATGTCATCCGGTTCTCATAAGTGTCCACAACGGCCTCGCTGCTCAGTTGTTAAGTGGTGCATTAAGGTAAAAGGGTCAGATAACGTTCAATATGAGACAACAAACATCTGCCAACCAATCTCTGGTTATATTGGGCTGCGAGAGATGTTACACATCAGCGAGCAGGACCGCTCTGTCAGCATGGATCGTGTACTTAATACTCATTGAACATTTTTGTGCTGATCATGGCAGTGACGTCTTTCGAAGAGAGGTTGACCAATCACCGAGCTGAAATAATGGTGTGCCCATATTTGGAACGCAGCGCTTGTTTTTTGTCAAGTGTTAGATTCAGCCTTAAACATACAAACAGTCAAATGTTAAATGTTAGGGGGGGATTTTCTCATTAAGAAGAAGTATCTTGATTGTTAAGATGTTTATCTTGCTGTACTCATTAAAACCGACTTCTATGTATATGGGATTAACTGTCAACTATAGATATACTAATATAACATTTAAATCAACTTTGAATGTGAGTGTTTACCCCTGGGTTTCTTCATTGAACACTAAAATGGTCATACACATGCTCATTTCATCACTAGGGGCGGACAATTGATTTGTTAATTCATCACAAAGCAAGACCTTTCACAATCAAAGAGTGATGGAGCTAAGTATCTCCTTCTCTCTGCAGCTCTGTCAGCAGCCCTTGAACCCCCTCACCCCACCTCCACCACTTCCTCCTGCTCCAGCCAAACTGCCTTACATAACAGGGTTTTAGCAAAGTCTGCAGTGGACTTTTCCCCTGCCTGAACAGAGGCTGCCCTTCTTCCCCACACACTGGCCTTTCTATGGTGGTTACCATGTACATGCCTGAATGTCTCTGGCTGTTTATGATCTGCTTGAACTACCTTTTAGCCCAGCTGGACGATGTGGCTGTTCTTGCTGCTGCAGGGAGGCTCGTGATAGTGCAGGCTTTTTTTCTTCTTTTTTTAACCTTCTTAACATTTCGAGCGCCTCAAGGGGAAGTCTTTCAATTCCTCCTGTCATCAGAAACCAAACTGTAATTACCAAATACCAACAATGTGCAGGAAAATGTGGTGACCTATGTTATATGGCAGCCAGAGAATTAAAGTAAACCTACAAGTGAAATACATGCTTTCTTATGTTTGCCGATTACAAAGTTACGATGATAAAGAGTGGCAGACTAGGTGAATGTGTCTTGGTACTTCACTGTGAAATCTCTGGCCATTTCTAAGTGACTTCATGTGATGTTGCCCTGTGAATTGTCTTAACTGGAAGACTGGTTCTGAGCTGTTCTGCTATGTTGAGAGCAGCCCCATGCAGAGTGTCCCACAGCGCAGCTCACATGCCCAGACAGAAGGCACCTGATCCGCTCCCAGGGGTGCAAAGTGACAGATGGAGCATAGATGGATAGAAAGAGGCGGGGGGTGCGAGATTTAATTGACAATACCAACACAGGAATAAAGGTAATAAGAGGACAGTGAAAACGATTCTTCGGCTCTTGTGACGTTCTTCTGTTGCTTGTTAACTATGAACTACATATTTTTGGAAGCAGACTCAGAAGATAGTATCACCCAGGTTTCCTTTCGAAAAAAACAATTTTGGATTAATGTAGAAAACAGGCTCTTAAAGCATAAATGTTATGGCCAATATCCCTAATATTTGACTATAAACAAAGTACACCATGGACGCATGACTGCAACATGACCACCACTTAAGCTTCCAATGTGTAATTTGATTAGTGCATTTACCTCTTCTACAAAAGCCTTTCCTCCTAGCATGATAACTTGATCTAAGTTGGAAAGTTTACGAGAGTGTGAAAATATCTTAAGCTTTTCTTAACCAAATACCTTATTTTAACAAACTTCATTCGATGGGTTTAAAAATGATCATTTGTTTACAGGTTTTAAGACACAATGCTGCAGAAACTATTCATTAAATATCCTCTAAGAACATAACAGGCATAATTTCACACATTTGAATACATTTGTTTACCCGTTTGTTTTTCTGTTCGTTCATCCAGGACACCAGGAATACCACTGAAGAGAAACCTGTCCAGCGATCCAAGGTAAATATAAGCATCGCCTGTCTCTTCTATCTCATTCCTCATGTGTATGCTCTGATCTTTTTCTCTGAGTGTCACTCTTGCCCCACTACACATTCATCAGCCTTTTGATCTCAAACAGAGTAAAGGAACTCTTTCCTGGGGTTTGTGTCTATTGTAAATGCCAGCTTTCATCTCACTGAGCATGGAGGCCTAGAACACTGCCTGTTTGTGTGTCTGGTCGTAAATCTGTATGTTTATGTGCTCAGTCCTTCAGCTTTAAGACCCAAAAGGAAGTGTGTTCATCATGCGAGAAGACCGTCTACCCGATGGAGAGATTGGTTGCCAACAACCTGGTCTTCCATTCAACATGCTTCTGCTGCAAGCACTGCAACGCCAAACTTAGGTAAATGTCATTACTATTTTTGGACTAAAACGTAGTCATTTCCCCGGATGGTACGGGACCTAATCTTTCCCGTGGTGTTTTCCTGTTTGTTGACATTACTTTCTTCTTCTCCTGTCACCTTCTGGTTTTTATATAACTGTTGTATTCCTTCTCTCCCTGCAGTCTTGGAACCTTTGCAGCTCTTCAGGGTGAATTTTACTGTAAACCCCACTTTCAGCAGCTGTTCAAAAGCAAAGGCAACTACGACGAGGGCTTCGGACGCAAACAGCACAAAGAGCTCTGGACCGCCAAGGAGGGAGATAATCTAACAAAGACGGCATAATGATACCGGCCTGTGTCCCACTCCATCCATGCCTCTTCTTTTCCTCCTCCTAACACCTCCAATACATCACGATGAACACATGCCTCATATGCTGGGGCACTGTTAAATCACCCACGCGCTCACTCACTTTTTAAATACCATCAAAACAGATACAGGCACGAACAAAAACAGGAAATGACTGGCCAGTCGTTATCCATACTATTTTACAAATAATTTTTTGGGTTCAATTTAATTGATATCTATATTTTCCTTTTTTATTCCCCAATTTCCCGTTTGGAGTTGGTAGTTGATTGTGACCAAAAGCCTTCCCCGAAATGAGGAGTATAATACAAATAATCACTTTTCTTTTCGTATTCTTTTGAAGAATTTGCACCGTTTTATTTCCTTTTTAATAAGTCAACTGTATGCTCAGGCAAACATTTCAGAGGGGCTAAAGAGCATCCATGTTTTGCAGTCGAGTATACACTCAGGTCAATTTTCACCCAATGATTTAAAAAAAAAAAAAAAAAAACAACACATAGTTTCACTTATTTAAAATACACAACTCATAATAATACTCCTCGATATTGTGACTTTGCTGTCAGTCATGTCAGTTTGCTAGGTTTCACATATTTGAGGAACAAACAGGGTACAGAGTACTGTAGAGTAACCTCGCACATCAGCAACAACTCACCTCGTTTTAGTTCCATCATTGTTCGCTTCATCTTGTGGTTTGTTCTTATGTTACTGACCACTGTTAGTCTTATCCTTGCATGTTGGGATGACTGGGTCTTAATAGCCTTATCTTATGACTGTATTGATCTTTTGTGTCGTGAATGATTTTATGTGTTTCATTGATGCATAGCTAATCACATTTTAAGGTTTTTGAGAAGCGCCTGAGTTTGGATTTGATTAATGTCGTGGCATAAGATAATCCTCTCTGAGCTTTTATTGATGGTGGAAATTTTAATGGAATTCTCAGTTTGTGTTTTGTATACTATCTGTACGTAGAGCTGTAGTTTGTGATTAGTGAACATTCCCCACCTTACTGTACTCTCGTCTTGCACATATGACCACACATGATCACCGGACAAGATAATCACAGGGAAACTGAGGCCTTGTCCGTAAATATCCCTCACTCCGGCAGGTAAAACATCTTGAGAGGAGCTGTAAACATTTGGTTGAATTGATTATTACATTTGTCACAAACCAGGTTGTTGAAGGACAGAGCTTACGCCTTGCAGGAAACCACAACATTTTATTCCCTCATCATTTCATCAGTCAGTTGTTGTTGTTGTCTTGTTGTGATTTCTCCCTGTGTTGTATTTGAGAGTGCTCATATAGCTGGACAGTTATTTTATGGTGGTCATAGAGGGATCCAATATAGTCAGTGTCATCGTTTTGTTACCCCAGTAAGTGTGGACAGGTTTCCTTTTTAAATAAATGCCTTTCTGTTCTAATCTCCTGTCTTATTAGCTAAATACATCTTAGCGCCTGGACCTATTTCTTAGTAATGAATTTAAAGAAGGTGGCTGAGGTAGGGTTTGTCACAGTATTAGTCCCCACTGTGCTGCATGCTGCATGCAAAACCCATTGCGGAGCACCCCCTGCTGGGGAGAGTGTGACAGTAGTGTCTAGTGAGAGAGAAAGAAAAATGACTTGCCCCTCAATTCAACTTAGCCTTTTATTCAAAGTTTTTGAAAACGTTGCCTCTGTCTCCAGTGCAGCTACTGCACTCCAGAGATTTTTATTTATTTTATTTTATTCCAAAAAGAGAATTTAACCACATTACACACTATTTACTCTTTATATTTCATTCTATACAAAGAATGAGTCAAAAGCACTCAAATATCTCATAAAAGGAAAATGTCCGAATACCACTGAGACTTGTCTTACACTTTAATGACACAAAATGTAGTTTTTGTGACTGAAGGTTTACTGTGAATTTCAGCATGCTGTGCAGAATTGAAACTTAACTGAAACATGGATGGATATATCTGCTACTTTCTTTCTTTCTTTCTTTTAAAGAGAAGCCTTAGGAATAAATTGCTGACCTTATTACTTTTTCAAATGAGCACACACCTTGACGAACACATTTCCTAATGCCTTTTCAGCAACAGACCAGTTTAGTTTAGAGGCCCACTCTTAAACATAAGATGACGTCACTCAACCAGCAGCCATTTCCTCCATCTAACCTCTTCTTATCCACATAAATGTACAAAGTTCTGTATTTGACAATGTATATTTTACAATATAAAATGGTCATCTGAAACCCTGAGAATGCTTTAAAATCAAGAGTAATGTATCTAGAAATGCTGTCTTTGTCATTCTCTGTAAGCAGTTCGCCAAGGTACAACTGCAGAATCTGTGAATTGCAACTTCTCAGTTTAGCAGACTCTTAACGCTGGTGCCAAGAGGCTCAGGTGAATGATTGCAGACTAACGTCATAAATGTTAAACCTGTGAGTCATTTCATTTTTGTGCTTATGTTGTTGAGGACTTACGTTTCAATGCTGTTGTCAACGAGACATTTTAAATGTATGCATCTATGAAAATGTATTCTGTGTTACAGACTTGACTTGTGGATTGAGGTGGCCTTACAGCAAAAGGACGCTTGGACTGTTTTCAGTCGTTCTCTTCTCCCTTCTCTCTGTTACTTAATTTGTTATGAAAGTGTAACATTTTAAAATGTAAGCGCCCCCCTTTCTACGCCTCTATACACAATCATTTTGTGCATTTTATTTCTTTTTCTTTTTTACATGCTTTTGGAGAAAAAAAATAAACGCTGGTGTTGATTTAACTCAGTGATGTTTGTGTTTTAATTAATGTAAAGAAAGATACATCCTTGAATTCCAAGGACAATAAGGACTGAATCTCTTGATGCGAGAATATGACAATGTCCAGCTCTTGAATTGTGAAATTCTTGTCAGTTTATTTCTACTTTTAGACGCTTTATAAATTCCGATTTTGGCTTAACCATTCATGGTTCCTGCTTCCCCATGTGCAGATTTGCTGACATTCTGAATGTGTCCCTTTGGGTTCTGAGTAATTAGATTTGTTTAGAAACCAAACAATAAAGAAAAAAAAAGTGATAAACCTGTGATAAAAATGTCCATTAGTTGCAGTCCTATAACAAACTGTTAGAAATTACTTAATCTAACTACAACAGTAAAATCATGCTTTAACAAATGAATTAGTAATGATAATATAATGATATCTTATTGCACGAGGACATTTTTCAACATTGAGTAAAGTCGTTATTTTTATTTTTTATACTTTTTAATTTTAGCTTCCATAAACCTCATACTATTTTTTTCATTTCTCTATTGATCTGGAACTTGCTACAACATACAAATTATCCCAATGTGGACCAATACAGGCTTATTTTACATTAGACCTTAAATGAAGATTACTTGTCAATGCATGTTATATACTTCTACCACAGTATTTATGACAGTATATATACTTTTAGATCTTTCATTTTATTTTGCAACAACAAAGTAGGTAAGGGTTAACAGGTTAACAACATAAAGACATCAACAAAAGATGTGCATGGAAAATTTGTGTTTTGCAGGGAATACGATCTATGGAGTCAATGTGGGCATACATGTATAGTAGTTATTAATGTTTACTGTTGCATCAATAATAGAAAGGAATATTTAATAGAAGGTATATATTAATAGAAAAAACACTTTTGCTTAAAGAATATGAATACTTCCCCTACCACTGGTGCATCAATATAATGGCAAAAAGCTGCGTGGATGTGCACAATGATACCTTAAATATGGATTTTCCTATAATTATGAAGGCAGCACGAGAGCGATCTACGTCACAACTGGTCCGCCCCTTTAACAATATCGTGAGCGCGCTTGCAGAAAGATTTCGACCGAGTAACAGCGCGCTCCCGATGCAGCACGGCGTTTATTTAGATACTTTAGTAACCAGAAATCCCCCTGGGAATAAATCCATGTTTTTACACCCGTATGGGGGACGGAGAGTGAAGTATTTGGAAAACATGGACACGACTTTGGAGTAAAGTGTTCACGACTTGTTGAAGTGTAAAAAAGCGGGTTCCGGTGGCGATATTTTTTCTGTCAGGAAGTTTGACGTATTCGGCTGGAGATTATTTGTTACTTTGTTTTGCTTTGGGGGGGGGGCAGTTGTGGACTGCAGTCTGCTACAGAAACTGCACGCAAACTCTGACTCCGAGAAAAGACTGCGTTTTCTTTCACATTAGAGTCAGTTTTAATACTTTTAGCAACCGTAATTTACGTACGAAGCTCTGCGAGGTGTAAAACATCGATGGAGTTAATCGAACTCCCCTAAAATAAATCGAGGTTATGTGTACAACAACGTATATTTGAGCCAGTTTTTGCAACATGTCGCGCACTTAATAAAGTATACTTCTTATGCATTCACATGCATTCTTATATGTTTTTTTAAAACCATATTTAAGTTGCAATGAGATGACAGTATATGCAGAATAAGGATATCTGCAGCCTGCTGTATTGTGGACTCCAACCTGGCAACGCAAAGAAGGAAAATCTGCAAATTTAGCAGGAAGAGGGGCTATCAAAATCACGGAAATCGTTCGGTCTTTTCCTCTGGCGAAGCTGTTGCTTACAAATGGCTTTCAAACAGGCCATACAGTTATTATTACACCTTTCTTGGTGGTTTTTGTGCTCCGTGATTGGCGGTATCCAGCGCCCTGATCTGCATGCTTAGCAGAGTCGTCTGTGAACAATGCAAACATGTTTTGGAAATTTAAGTTTTCCAAAGGTCCGAGGCTGCAGCGTATCAGGAGTTAGTCTCTGGGACACAGCTGGAGAAGCCTGATGTAGCCTGCTTTTTTCCCATTGGAACATTTTCTGTGTACAAATCACAGCTGTCTGTTTGTTTTTACAACCTGGAGACTATCCGTTTGTGTGAGTGCGTTAATTTTCCGTTGAAGAAGAAGAGTTATCTGGGGGGGGGTCAGCCCCGCCATGGCGCCCCACTCTCACACACGCTCACCGGTGTGACGGTCTGCCGGTGGACACCGATGGACGTGAATGACGGCTGGAACTACTGCGTCATCCCTGCTGCGAGACACCGGTGACGCAAACCACAGGTGAGAGTTGTGCAAGTGACAGTGATGACAGGTATTTGATGATTGAATTATGCTGCATTCAGGTCATGTGGGAACATTTTTAACTACAGGTTGTGCCAATTCTCCGATTTCAATTAAAGTGTGTGTGTGTGTGTGTGTGTGTGTGTGTGTGTGTGTGTGTGTGTGTGTGTGTGTGTGTGTATGTGTGTGTGTGTGTGTGTGTGTGTGTTTGTGTGTGTGTGTGTGTGTTTGTGTGTGTGTGTGTGTGTGTGTGTGTGTGTGTGTGTGTGTGTGTGTGTGTGTGTGTGTGTGTGTGTGTGTGTGTGTGTGTGTGTGTTCACTGTTAGAAAGTATGATATACAAATGTATATGATTGTATGTTAACGTTGAAACAGTATAAGTAAATAAACATTTTAATTAAAAACATTTAAACAAATCTTACATATAAGATCAAATACATATTTATATAGGCGTACTGAATCAAATATACATGGCCGAATATGAGCAAAACTCGTTCTAGGATTCGTTTAATAAACACTGTCTTCAATCACATTCCCTGCGTTCATTTATCTTCATTTACACAGGGTCGGTTGGCCGAGCATGCATCCTCAATTACAGCACCACCATGTTTACATTTGGACAGAACACTTCATTATTTAACAAAACAACATCAAACAGAACACATAATTGTTTTTTTAAAGTCACATGCTTGTATATGTAATTAATTGAGTATGGGTTTTAATTTACTTATTAAGGAAGTATTTTACCAATAGTAAATGAGACTGCTTCACAATCAGCAATCCTTCTAGAGTAGTTCCTGATGCACCATTGAAAGGAAGTGCAGTGAAATATGTATCTAATTTTCAGAGGTAAATTAGGTACATAATTCACTTTATTATTTATTGGGAAAAGCACCAATAAATAAAGCTTCCAATTAAGTAGAGAGTTATTCATGGTCTGCAATAAGTCCTTTGCATTCATTTGAAATGTATGTACTCAAATACTTACAAGTGTAGGGCTTAATTTGTCCGGTTTGAACACTTTAAACATAAAATAAGAATGAGATGTGGTTGTTGTTCATTGTAGTTAAACTATAAGCCCTCTCTGTGATAGTGTCATGGGTTGTTATTGACATGTAAAGATAGATGTTTATAGCTGTGCCAACTGGATACAGGTATGGACCTCAGAAGGCCCTCCGACTTTTTCTCTCTGATCTTTGTTAACTTTTCTATAACCTTCACATGTTGTCATCTGTAATGCAGAATAGGAAGATTTTAAAAACTCCTTGTGATTTTGTAGAGCTTATCTCTCGGCATCTTTCTATACAAATACATCTGTATGTATGTATGTATTGAAACATTACAAGCAACATTTGAAACTTTAGCCAAGGCAAGTAACGAGATTTTGAGACTGTTAACATTGCAATATTCAAATGTGGTGGGTTACCTTGAACCCAAAACACGTGCACCTGAAACAGGAGAGTCATCAGGCCAGAATTTTGCTGCGAAGCACTGAGTCCAGATGCATGACTGGCCAAAGACAGAGTAAGAACTGTGGCTGGGAAAAACAGCCTCAGACTAAACACCTCTCAAAGCAGACAGAAAAGAGAGGGGGGAAGAAAATCCATGTAAATCCTGCTAGTCCTGGAAATGTGATACAAGAAAAATAAAGCGGGCACAGCTGACTGGACTGGTAGAGCGCAGCCTCTTTCTCCATTGAATTCTCTGCATTCCACCTGGGAGGTAATTAAAAGCAGGGGACAGCAGAGGGTCTCTGGGGGAATGGACAGGGAGGATAGTTGTTGTGTTGTTGACTTCAAGGGAACCTGAGGTACACACATCTCCAGCATTACCTCTACTGATGAGATGATGGCTCTGAGAGTCCTAAAGTGATTGTACATCCATGCAACTTGCACACTTAAACAGGGGATAATATGGCACAACAAGGTTACATAAGTTACAACATTTTAAAAGAGGGTAATATGAAACTTACATTTCAAAAGTAAACTTCCAAACCCTGGGCACATGCATGAAGTTCAAAGGGTTGAAGGACTTAGGTACTTGGCACCTATACTCCATTGGCAGGAGAACATGAGAGAGCGGGAGCCTGAAAGCAGCGTGGTAACGGTCCGCCAACCACAGACAGACATGCCTGGCATTCCTGTGGGTGATTATTACCCAGAATCCACAGAGTCAATGAGTTGCCGCAGGTACCGATGCTCACCGTTTTCTTCTCAAAAAGCCTTCGGACTGTGCCAGTCTATCCTAAGTGTGCTCACAGTTCCAGAAACCCAAAATGACCAAAGGCCACTTTATCATTGTCTATTACAGAACTGCCAAATCAGCATTTAGTGCAACAGCAATCCCTGGCTTCAAGTTTCAGAGCATGAAGATAATCCCAAGGAGTTTCACAAAATGAGATATGCAGGTTTGAAATGTTTCATAAAGAGAATTTGAGTTGTGGTATCCTCCCCTGCAGAGATAAGTTAAGGTAGAGATGTTGGGTGATTGTCTTTTGATTGCAATACCTTTTTACCAACCAATGTTTTCCATCATATTTTGTGATTGTGAAAACTAAGTTTGTGTTCTCCTTTGTTAAATTACTCAGTATTCCTCAGGGTTGTGAGAATCAGCATTTCGATCTCCCTGTTTGTATCTCACAAACAGAACATTGACAATAAAGTTGACTTTGACTTGGCTTTGAATTCAATTTCTTAACAATACAGATTTGGGGAAACCCTCTTCATAAAAGGAAATGCCTCACTTTATAGTGCTGTTGACGGCATATACGAGGCCGGTAATATTGCCCTGTTAACAATGGAGCTATAACCCAGCTGAGTTGGGGGTTTTTGCAGCTCGTGCAATCAGAGAGGTTTAAAGCTGGTAGATATTTAAAATGGATGAAAACTCCATGTTAAACTTCCCTTTTAAACCGTGCCATACTGATCACTGCCAGTGCAGCTTGAATTTCAGCCGTTTCCAATTGTCATGTTTTTTCTTGTGCAAAACACACAATTCACATTCTCATGCATTGCACACTTTCTCATTCACTCAAGGTTCAGGTCACTCACTCAGACACATCTTTAGGTATGTGTTGTGCAGGCTTAGATTACATGTTTTTTAAATGTCTGCAAGGAACTATGAAAAAAGGTACTGCAAAAGAACATTTGGTTCTGTTAGTTCACAGTAAACAATGTTCTGTCTTTTCTTTTACTTGCATATCATAAAATAGGGTTGAAGCCACATTGTCATCAAAACCTTCAGTTTATTCCCCATTTCTTAGTCCTAATGTTAATAATATTTACCACTGAGTAATGTTTTATGGGCTGAGGTACTTGTATGCTGAACAACCTTTTTCATATGTCATCTCCTGTCTTACTCACATGCTTGCGTGCCATCGTAAGTTATTACACTCTTTATCTTAAAACAAATTCATTTTCTGTTTTACCACTCCAGGCTGTTGGTGAGTTTGCACACCACAGACGCGTTTCTGAGGACTTGCTTTGAAGACCACGTGAGCTAACATTGCCACAATGAGTAAGTTCTCTAAATTCTGATGTTAGAAAGACATTATGAGCATGGTTTTCTCTCAACATGAGATAAAGACGGACATACACTCACAACAAACACTATCCCTGAGGCCACGGCCTGTGAGAGCTGCTGCTCCAGACGCTGTCGGATGAAGGATTGCTTGTCTGCGTTATGGAGATGGGGTCTGGTTCTCTCTGCTGCCCCAGGACTGTATGATGTCTGTCCAAGCTTCACAAGGAGAATATTTTCTCTCCATGAGCTAGTGCAGCCAAGGCAGAGCTTGCCCTGAGATCAAACATGGGAATAGGCATATCAAAAACACTGCAGGGCTCCCTCATTTGCCTCAAATACCCTGTCACAGGATAGTCTCAATATGGATGTAGTTAAAAATGTTTTGCAGAAATGACTTTGAGGGGCTGATGCCGCTCTCTGTCCATCAAATAGACACACAAAGGCCATCCATTATCCAATCCACACTCTAATTGTGTATTTTCCCAACTCATTATCCTCTTTAGACGAGAGGCAGGCTCTCCACTCTATAATGAAGGACCTGGTTGCCCTCCAGATGACGCGGCGCCAGCCTGTGTTGTCATATGACAGCAACAAACCCAAGATACCTGCCCAGGCCAACAGACAGGTGCGGTACAACCACATCACCAGAAATCAAACATTTGATAGCACTGTAGGTCTTACTGTAGATTCCGTCCACAGCATGAATGAAAAGCTTAACACACGTGTTGAGATTTGCTTCAAAATTAAACAGTTAAGAGTCTTTAAGTTGTGTTTGGTATATATTACAATACCTTTTAATATTCAGGAGAGTCTTAAATGCTGAGAAATTATGTTTTTTCTTAATGACCAGTGGTCTGTCAATGTTAGTATTACATTGTTAGACCTCTGCTACAAAGAGTGTAACTAAAGCGCTTGTGCAAGTATATTCGTGTTTTATAGTATTTCCCCTAGACGACACAACTAGATAATTTAACATAGTGATACATGAAGTCCCAAGATAACCACCCACTGATTAATAAATTGAGTTATTTTCACCTTCTTTTCTAAAAATATATCTTGCCTGTATAGGATAAGTAGCCCACCCTCACTTTCTACTGCAGCTGCAGCCACGGAAAACAGCCAAAGCAGACAACTCATGTGCAATGTAATGTTTGCTTAAATCCAGAGATTTCCCCCCTGGGAAACCCATTCTCTCCCGTGTTCCCACTTCAATAACTTGGTTACTAGGGAATAGTTTGGACTTGTTATAAGTGGAAGTGGGTTTTTTGGCAAGTGATGTAGCGATGGAGGAGGTGCAGAGTGATATTTCTTCCCAGTGAATACTCTTTGTGTAAGGTCAATAAGGCAGTGCATGAGTAAGTCAGTCTTTTTAAGTTTTCTCTTTTGGGAAAAACACATCTCTGATAGTTACGATGGTCATTTAATTGTGCTAGTGTGTTGAGTGTTATCTGTTTTCTTTCAGGACGATGTCAGGATAAAGTTTGAGTTCTCAGGAGAGAGGAGGTACGTTGTGTGTGTGTGTGTGTGTGTGTGTGTGTGTGTGTGTGTGTGTGTGTGTGTGTGTGTGTGTGTGTGTGTGTGTGTGTGTGTGTGTGTGTGTGTGTGTGTGTGTGTGTGTGTGTGTGTGTGTGTGTGTGTGTGTGTGTGTGTGTGTGTGTGTGTGTGGTGTGTGTGTGTGTGTGTGTGTGTGTGTGTGTGTGTGTGTGTGTGTGTGTGTGTGTGTGTGTGTGTGTGTGTGTGTGTGTGTGTGTGTGTGTGTGTGTGTGTGTGTGTGTGTGTGTGTGTGTGTGTGTGTGTGATGCATCATGCATATCTAAGGGGGAGAGAGAGCATAAACTCGCACAGAGACATAAACACACTCAGGCATGCTGTCCTCGTCACATGTTCCAGTTCATGAGAAAGACTAAGACCAGCACTTAATTCAGACTGGTATGTGCGCTGGAGGATGGAAGGGGAAAAGGACTGTGGTTAGTCTGTGGCTGCCAGCACAGACCTCAAATATGCAAGGTGTACTTGGAGGAATCTGCACACACTACAAACAGCAGCTTGTGTGTATTTTGCGTGCACATGTGTAAGTCGAAAGCTGTTTCCTTAACAGCCGGTACAAATCTCTTCTAAAACGTTTGTTTATGATTTCTTGCTTCTTGTTTTGTGTAATGTGTAGGATCCTGATGTTTGGAAGGCCTGTGCAGTTTGAGGAAATCCACCAGAAAGTAAAGACTGTCTTTGGCCAGCAGCTTGACCTGCACTATATGAACAATGAGGTAAAGTGGAGAGCTGGATAAGGTTTGGATTATTATAAATCTATATATTTTATAAAGTTATTGATTCATTTTCCAACAATCAACTGATAGTTTTCGCTCTACAATCAATTCCAAATATGTTTGTGTGAATCTACACGTATTTCATTTACGAGAATTAAAATAAAATCGTATTTTGTGGGTCCGTGTGTATGCAAGTGTTAACACATTTAAACATTGGTACATTTAACAATGTTTCAAAAAGCGTTTGTATGCTTTTGAATCTTATGTATGTGGTTGTTTATATATATATGTTTTGTTGATATTGATGTTTTCTGTGTTTGTCTTGTTTCCTCGCAGTTGTCCATCCCCCTGCGAGACCAGGATGACCTGGACAAGGCAATCGACCTGCTGGACCGCAGCTCCAACATGAAGAGCATCAGGATCATGCTGCTCACTCAGGAGCACAGCAATGTAATACACGCACACACACACATACTCACACACTCACCCACTGGGCATGCATTTACAGCGTATTGTTGCACCACTGACATTTCTTCACCATTGAGCCATGTTTTGTGAAATCAAAGTTCCTCATTACTGGCTTGCTGACATGAAGTTTCATCGTGTGTTGAATGTTTTTTAAGCCTACTATTCTCCTCTCCTCCTTCCCACTACAGGCCCCCTCCCCCTCCCACCACGTGCCGTGTAAGCAGGTGAGGGTCCAACCCTCACAGTCCACTGGAGACGTTAGCACGGCCTACCAATCGTCAGAGCCCAGGGGACGCCACCTATCAACTGGTACAAATCTTCACCCGCCATTCAACTTTCTTTTTAATCTTATCTCCAAAAAGAGTGTGAATCCAGTGACTAAAAGTAGGAAATATAAACACACGTTTTGATAATATTCAGTTTTGGCTAGCTGTCATGTCGTCGTGCTTTTGCCACTTTCTTTTTTACTTCCTGGATTTCCTTGTGTGTCGCCTTCTCTTTGGCTTCCCCTTTTAGCAATGGCTCCACTTCCTTTTCCCGTTCACCATCACTAGACGATGCCTGCTGGACATCAGCCAATCAGATTACAGAATGCTATTAGTGTCGTGGAGCAGTGGCCTGGTTTATGATGAAGTGACTGCAGGAAGGCCTCAGAGCTGGACTTTGACAGCACCATAAATATTAAGACTCTCAGTTGTTGCTCTTTTCACTCAGAATGGAAGCTATCAGTATTTGTACAGATGTTTTCTTTTTTCTTTTTGGGGGAGAGGGTTTCTAAATATTAAAATAACATTTATTCATGACAGTAGTTGCATGTATGTGAGTTGTATGAATGTGGCATCAAGTACTGCGTATTTGCTTTTAGTGCTGCTTGATGTCCAAATACATCTCAACATAAATGAAGAAGGCATTTTGTTAAAAATTAGGCAAATATCATTATCATGAAATCAACTGATTTCCTCACAGCATATTGTTGCTGTGTGTTTCAGGCCTGTAGAGGGCAGCAATAAAAAAGAGTTTAGTGGTGATGTGTGTGTGTGTATTAATCCTCCATTGTTTAGTGTAATTGTTGTAGTTGTGAGTTTTTTCTCATATATCTAATGTTTCCTTTATGATCTTTACTCCTTTCTTATCCTAGGTTCTCAGAACACCGGGCGAAGCTCACCGCCTCCTGGCTACGTGCCTGAACGCCAGCAGAGGATCGCCCGCCAAGGTTCATACACCAGCATCAACAGCGAGGGGGAGTTCATCCCTGAGACCAGCGATCAGTGTGTGAGTCATTGCTTCGATATTAAGAAAATCCACCTTAAAGTATAAATCACGTGTTGTGTATCTGAGATGTTATCCCATAAATACCTCGTCTTCAAAGGTTCAATACGTTTTCTTCAAGTTTGCAAGACACTGTAAAGGTGTTGGTAAAAGGTCAAACAAATGTGTCCATCTATACATTGCAAGAGGAGCCATTGAAACATGAGCTTATTGATTCAAGTGTTCTTAAATACATTCTGTTTTAAGGTGGAATTTGCTTTTGCTGAAATGAATGTGTGTTCACAAAGCACCTTTATTTCCCACTGTGCAGGTGCTGGATCCTTGGAGCAGTGCAGACAATTCTGTTTCTGGCAGCTGTCAGTCTTTAGACAGCAACTCAGACAGGTAGGAGTGCAGATCTGCCTGCCAGAGACTCACTTCTTCTTTCATATTTCTTATTTTTCTGGCTTTTATTTTATGTTATCACTCAAATGACAACATCTCTTACTCCTCTTCCTTTCTTCTCCTCTCGTCCAGCCCCTCACTGAGAAAGTCCCGAATGCATAGAGCAAAGAGTTATCCTGATAATCGTCAGGAGGGCTCAGGTGAGAGCTGCCATGATATTCTCATTCCCCGTTGGCAAATACTGTGTTCAAGCAATTCAGTCAGATATTATGAGTTGAAGCGTTCTTTGTGTTGATTTTTAACCATCAGGACACTGTGAGCGATGCATAAGAGTTCATGTGTTTACAGCAAACCAAAAGCCACATTTATAAAATAAAACTGTAAATACTAGTCCTGGCCAGGCCTTTTATAAATGAACCAAAGCTAATAAAATCTACAACTACAGTTATTTTTCAAGTCCAGATCTGCCTTGTTCTACAAAAGTATAGTCTTCAAGGGAGAGTCATAATGTAGCTCATGTGACTCAGTGAGCAACTGAGCTAAACTGTTTTAAATTACAGGCTAATCCTCCTGATCTTTGACCTTTTTGATATTTACTTTCAGACCGGGAGAATCATGTGTATGACAGGGTAGCAGGGAAAGGAGGCACCTTTCCTCGTAGGTATCACGTCTCCCTGCATCATAAAGACCACAGTGAAGGTAAGACCGGCATTGGTATCTTATCTGACAATGTAGCTTATTTCTCATGCTTTCTCTTTTGACCATTTCCTCTCTTAATCTCCTCTGTTTGTCATGAGATGTTTAACCTGGGCCATCCTCTTTCCTGCTCTCCTTCAGGCCGGCGGACGTTCCCGAGGATCCGCCGCCCCCAGGGGAACTTGTTCACTCTGGTGCCCTCGCGCCGGTCGCTCAATGGCAGCGAGGAGAGTGTGGGCAGCTGGCAGCATGTCGACGCTCAGGGCAGGCTGCGGCCTCAAGAGCGTCCTGTCGCGCACAAGTGTGAGTGTTGCTCCATTAAGACTCAAAACAAAGTGTCCTTATTATCTAGATAATGCATTGCAGGGTTCAATGGCTAATATATATACCTAATCATCGAATTAAGTTTTTCCTCGAGAGTTGACTTTTAGCAGGAAATTAGAAACGATACTTAAAAGGTGTGTCAGATTCCTATGCTAACTGTACCATATGCCAGGGCTATTCAATTGGCGGCCCGGGGTGATATTTACTGGCCCTTTGAGTATAATGTTAAAAAGTAATCAACGTACATTTTTTTTAAAGATTTCTTTTTGGGTCAGAGTGCCTTTATTCCAGAGAGGGTGTTAAATTGAGAGATAGAGGGGAAGACATTGCCTGAAAACTTTGGCGGGCTCGGGTTTCGAACCCACCTACTAGCTACTGTAGTGACAGCTCCTGTCATTTATCATTATTATTAACAAATAAACAGCGGTGATGTTTCTTTGCAGCACCCAGTGCTCCGATGACATGGCGGCGGGGGAAGCTTCTGGGCCAGGGAGCGTTCGGTCGTGTGTACCTGTGTTACGATGTGGATACTGGGAGAGAACTGGCTGCCAAGCAGGTCCAGTTTGATCCAGAGAGTCCTGAGACGAGCAAGGTGAGGCACATGGAGATCAAATGTTCATGTTTTCACAGACACAGAAAGCTTGGTTGTCTTATGCCTTCCCCTTTCATCTTTCTGGTACTGAGGGAGAAGATAACCACTATTTACAATTCGATATTAACTCAAGTTGCTATAAAAACATGACTTTGAAATCCAAGTGAAAACAACTTTTTACTGATGAAGCGTAGAAGAGATTATTTTCTTCCCTCAACCCCCCTCTTCCCCATTTTAATGGGTTTTCCTGTCTTCCACAGAGGAAAAATGCACTTTCACTTCCTGTGTCTAAAAAGGAGACGGATGTTGTGGTGGGGGGGGGGGGCGGTCATTGCCTTGGCCTTTCATTACCCCTTCACCCCCTCCCAGCTTGTAGCACATTTGAATCTGTTGTTTCTTTAAAACCGGCTTCTGTGTTGGGATAATGTGACTTCCCTCTCTTCTATTGGGGGACTGTGCAATTGGTATAAATCTACTCTCTTTACTCAAGGTTTCACATTTGGCTCAACATGCAGCGATTAATAACTGTTTGTCATTCCTGTGTTTATGGTTAGATGTGTTGTCATCAGCAGTAACAGATATGACAGAGCATTCATGTCTCTGGCATGTCCGGAAAGTGCATTTTGTTTACAAATGAAAACAACGCGGCATTGTTCAGAAATCTGAGCTTTTATGTCTGAGCGGTTGAGTCTTCGTGTTGTAATCTCCCTGCTTCTCATTGTGTCTGTACAGGAGGTGAGCGCTTTGGAGTGTGAAATCCAGTTGCTGAAAAATCTGCACCACGAGCGCATTGTTCAGTACTACGGCTCTCTGAGGGACCACAATGAGAAGACCCTCACCATCTTCATGGAGTACATGCCGGGGGTGAGTCCCAGCAGATTTTATTCTCTGAGATCCAGCTAGGGAACAGATAAATGTTGTTTTTCGCTGGTTGAACAAATGACAATAATTCCCTAACCTCAGTTTATTTGTTCAAAGACAAGTTGGCATCCAACATTATGTCACAGGGCAATTATTTAAAGCCAAAAAAGACATGAGTAAGGCAAACGGAGGGCATCCATTTGTTCCCATGACTAAATGTTTTGATTTGATATTCATCTGGTGATGTTGGCATTAGGAAGTGTGATTTGGCATATCTGAGACTCTGACTGTTGTGTGTGCTTATGCACCCAACAGCAGTTCAGAGTATTCGGCCTTCTTGGAGACCCTGGAAAGAGTCCTGTATGGGGCTCCTGAAGGGGACTCCTTAGTCTTGCTGGGAGACTTCAACGCACATGTGGGCAATGATGGAGACACTTGGAGGGGCGTGATTCGGAGGAACGGCCCCCCTGATCTGAACCGGAGTGGTGGTTTGTTACTGGACTTCTGTGCTAGTCATGGATTGGCCATAACAAACACCATGTTCGAACATAAGGATGCTCATAAGTATACGTGGTACCAGAGCACCCTAGGCAGAAGGTCCATGATCGATTTCGTTATCGTATCATCGGACCTGAGGCCGTATGTTTTGGACACTCGGGTAAAGAGAGGGGCGGAGTTGTCAACTGATCACCATCTGGTGGTGAGTTGGGTCGAGTGGCGGGGGAAGCCTCTGGATAGACCTGGTAAGCCCAAACGTGTAGTTCGGGTGAACTGGGAACGTCTGGAGGAGGCCCAAGTTCAGGAGGCCTTCAACTCACACCTCCGGCGGAGCTTTTCGGGCATTCCTGTGGAGGTTGGGGACATTGAACCAGAGTGGTCGGTGTTCAAAGCCTCTATTGCCGAAGCCGCGGTGGGGAGCTGTGGTCTCAAGGTCCTAGGTGCCTCAAGGGGCGGTAACCCTCGAACCTCCTGGTGGACACCGGTGGTCAGGGAAGCCGTCCGACTGAAGAAGGAGGCCTTCAGGGATTTGTTATCCCGGGGGACTCCCGAGGCAGTTGCAAGGTACCGACAGGCCCGAAGGGCAGCAGCCTCATCCGTGGCCGAGGCAAAGCAGCGGGTGTGGGAGAAGTTTGGAGAAGACATGGAGAAGGACTTTCGGGCGGCACCAAAGTTGTTCTGGAAAACTGTCCGACACCTCAGGAGGGGGAAGCAGGGGACCATCCAAGCTGTGTACAGTAAGGATGGGACGTTGTTGACCTCAACTGATGGAGTGTTGGGGCGTTGGAAGGAACACTTTGAGGAACTCCTGAACCCGACAACTCCGCCCTCTATGTTAGAGGCAGAGCTGGAGTATGACGGGGGATCAACACCAATCTCCCGGGGGGAGGTCACTGAGGTCGTTAAACAACTCCACAGTGGCAAAGCCCCGGGGGTGGATGAGATCCGCCCGGAAATGCTGAAGGCTCTGGGTGTTGAGGGACTGTCATGGTTGACACGTCTCATCAACGTTGCGTGGAAGTCGGAAACGGTACCGAAGGAGTGGCAGACCGGGGTGGTGGTCCCCCTTTTCAAAAAGGGGGATCAGAGGGTGTGTGCCAATTACAGAGGCATCACACTACTCAGCCTCCCCGGGAAAGTTTACTCCAAGGTACTTGAAAGGAGGGTCAGGCCGATTGTCGAACCTCAGATTGAGGAGGAACAATGCGGATTCCGTCCTGGTCGTGGAACGACGGATCAGCTTTTTACTCTCGCAAGGATCCTGGAGGGGGCCTGGGAGTACGCTTATCCGGTCTACATGTGTTTTGTAGACTTGGAGAAGGCGTATGACCGGGTTCCCAGGGAGGTACTGTGGGAGGTGCTGCGGGAGTATGGGGTGAGGGAGTCTCTACTCAGGGCCATCCAATCTCTGTACTCCCAAAGCGAGAGCTGTGTCCGGGTCCTCGGCAGTAAGTCGGACCCATTTCCGGTGAGGGTTGGCCTCCGACAGGGCTGCGCTTTGTCACCAATCCTGTTTGTAATATACATGGATCGGATTTCGAGGCGTAGTCGTGGGGGGGGGGGTCTGCAGTTCGGTGGACTAAGGATTGCACCACTGCTTTTTGCAGATGATGTGGTTCTGATGGCTTCATCGGTCTGCGACCTTCAGCACTCACTGGATCGGTTCGCAACCGAGTGTGAAGCGGCTGGGATGAGGATCAGCACCTCCAAATCTGAGGCCATGGTTCTCAGCAGGAAACCGATGGACTGTTCACTCCAAGTAGGGAATGAGTCCTTACCCCAAGTGAAGGAGTTCAAGTATCTCGGGGTCTTGTTCTCGAGTGAGGGAACAATGGAGCGTGAGATGGGCCGGAGAATCGGAGCAGCGGGAGCGGTATTGCAGTCACTTTACCGCACCGTTGTGACGAAAAGGGAGCTGAGCCAGAAGGCAAAGCTCTCTGTCTACCGGGCCATTTTCGTTCCTACCCTCACCTATGGTCATGAAGGATGGGTCATGACCGAAAGAACGAGATCGCGGATACAAGCGGCCGAGATGGGTTTCCTCCGCCGGGTGGCTGGTGTCTCCCTTAGAGATAAGGTGAGAAGTTCGGTCATCAGGGAGGGACTCGGAGTTGAGCCGCTCCTCCTTCGCGTCGAAAGAAGCCAGTTGAGGTGGTTCGGGCACCTAGTTAGGATGCCACCTGGGCGCCTCCCTAGGGAGGTGTTCCAGGCACGTCCAGCTGGGAAGAGACCAAGGGGTAGACCTAGGACCAGGTGGAGGGATTATATCTCTTCGCTGGCCTGGGAGCGCCTTGGGATCCCCCAGTCAGAGCTGGTTGATGTCGCCAGGGAAAAGAAAGTTTGGGGCTCTCTGCTGGAACTGCTACCCCCGCGACCCGACCACGGATAAGCGGGAGAAGATGGATGGATGGATGGATGGATTTGGCATATTTCCTCTGTTCCTTCCATCTGAAATGATGCCCATTATTAAGTTAAATACCTTTTTTCTTTTCAACTGCAGATACTTTTCCAGGAACCTTTTCTAGGAACTCAGTAACATTGTTTCAGTTTGGGGATACTGAGCCATAGTTGTGTAACCAACTTCTTTCAGGACTAAATAAGTAGTGAGATTAAAGAGATAATGAAAGATTGCGTTACGTACTAAAGCAGGTCAAGAACCAGAAGAAACAAACGTCAGATTGTTGCAGTCAGTCAGTTCTAGTTCTTGGCATCCACAAATAATGACCATCGAGCAGATCAACGCCGAGTAGTCTCTCGATCAACCCAAGATTGTTGTTTTCCAATATCAATTCAAGCACGCATCAGCTAAATTACACTGCAAACAATGTGATTACTTTTGTTTGTTTATCAGTCTATTTTTACATGACTACTTTTTCTCAATTAACTTACTTTCTCCAAATGTGACATTTTCTAAGTTTTGTTCTATATGTGTTTCTTTTTACATCCTGACTGTGTTCCCGGTTTAGACCTTCAGTGAGGGGGTAGACTGGTGGTCTTAAATCGTAATGTGCTCACAGTGTGTGTGCTGGTGTGTTTAGCATTTGCTTGTTTCCTATCAGGGTTCAGTCAAAGATCAGCTGAAGGCCTACGGGGCGTTGACAGAAAACGTGACGCGGAAGTACACAAGACAGATCCTGGAGGGCATGTCCTATCTGCACAGCAACATGATCGTACACCGGGACATCAAAGGTAGTCCTGTTAATACACAGGGGCTAGAGTAACCATTTTGACACTAGATCAATGTTTAGACAGAGTTTTGATATACACATGTTTGACAGTATGTGAAAGGGGATCAAATATTTACGTGTTCCATGTCAACTCAGGTGCCAACATCCTGCGGGATTCAGAGGGCAACGTGAAGCTCGGAGACTTTGGAGCCAGCAAGAGGCTGCAGACCATCTGCATGTCTGGCACCGGCATCCGCTCTGTGACCGGCACCCCGTACTGGATGAGCCCCGAGGTGATCAGTGGAGAGGGCTACGGGAGGAAAGCTGACGTCTGGTAAGACCAGGAGATGCACAGCGCTCCAGCTCAATGTTTGATCCCAGATAATCAAGTACAGTACATGTTTCAGGGATATAAGTCTTGCTTAAGCTATATTTATATTAGGTAAGAAGGTCTTCTAATTGAAGCAGTTTCTCGGAGCACAAATTGTAGATTTTCATATTTATGCTTTCCCTAGCCAACTTAATTTAAATTATGTTTTTAAATAAGGTGCATACATCTCAATATTGAAATATATATATATAACCCATTTTGTTTAATACCTGGAAGAATACTTAATTGCTTACCCAAAGCTGTAGAGCAGATTATAAATGGTGCTGCTACTACCCTGCAGTTACCATGTCGATGTATCCTTGGGCAAGATAACCCCAAATTGCTCTTGATGGCATTGAAATGGTGTGTGAATGTGTGTGAGTGTTAGCTTCCTTGAGCAGGTAGCCCCTTGCATGGAAGCCCCTGCCTTCGTATGAATGTGTGTGAATGCGTGAAGGGTGTATTTATAAGCTCTTTGAGGACTCAGAAAGACCGGATACAAAATACATATAATGCAGTCCATTGTACTTGTGTGACTTCCATGAAAACACAAACATATTGGCTTTTTAAATGTAGTTGTTAGGTGTTGTATCATGTAGTAACCTTCATTCCCATCATCATTTTGAGTTGGTTCTAGTGGTAGAAGCTCTGTGCTCTCAGAGGGAAGATTTATAAAAAATAAAGTGAGTAAAGCCTGCAGTATGTAACCCACGGTCTACCACACTCCCACACAGAGCAGGCAACATTCCCTCATGCAATCTGATTGGGTGGTGAACCATGAGTGTTGTGATGTGATTGGCGAAGGCCAGTCAGACAGGTCGTAACAGAGGTTGGTATGTTCCAGGTTCTCAGTAAAGCTCCCATTCCTGTATGTGGTATTTGTTTCAGCTTGTTTTGTGACTAGATTACTTGCAGGCTTGTTGCTGTTCAGAGTCTTTATGGTTGATTGCACTTTGTGTAAGTCGCCTTATATAAAAGCGTCTGCTAAATGTATTTTAACGTCATTTCTTTTTTGTAGGAGCCTTGGTTGTACTGTGGTAGAGATGCTGACGGAAAAGCCTCCATGGGCTGAATACGAGGCCATGGCGGCCATATTCAAGATCGCCACCCAGCCCACCAACCCACTGCTGCCTTCACACACCTCGGACCAGGCACGGGACTTGATCAGCTGCATTTTTGTGGAGGCCAAACACAGACCCAGTGCTGAGGAGCTGCTCAGACATCCCTTCTCCCAGATTCTGTGCTGAAACCTGCCCGGTTTCTAACTTTTTAGCACAGACTAGCCTAATCGGTATCTGTAGCTTCCTTGGAACCCATCCATGGCAGAAATCCGGACGTGGAACTGGACTAGAAGTCAGTGTAAAACCCAACGTGCCTCTTCCCCCACGTCCAACAGCAACATCTATTTCTTGAATACCAATGCCAGTACATGCTCTTACACGAGTCACCACCAGGGGGAAACAAAACATTAAGTATCTGGTGGGCAGAGGATCCTTACAAACACTCTTATGTGCACAAATGATGCACTCCAAAGACAGCATCATTAAGTCATGCTACAGTTGTTTATTCATCCAGTTGCCTCTCCTGTATTTGCGTTCACTTCTTTGGGCAGGGATCAGGCATTTGACATCATTTCAAAGCTTCAGCACACACCTGGTGCACAACAGTGTTCATTATTCCCCCCCCTCCTCTTTGTCTAGTTTCTTTTTCAAGAAAACTAAGATCTTAGAGTAGTTAAAAGCTATGTTTGATGTATTGCTTACTAGATGATTGAGTATATTGAATGAAACACAGATGTTGGAGATATGTGTAGAGTAGCTACACTGGAGTTTATATAACAGAACAAGTCTTTATTTCAGTTCCACAATTTAACATCATTTAGTAAACCGGTAAAAATGTATAAGAGCAACAAGAAGTTTCTCCACTGACACGTTTTCTTTATCATAGTGCAGCAAAGTGGATGTTTTTTTCATCAAGATGGTTCGGTGAGTTTTGAAGACTCTGGAAATGCCTTCCAGAGTGGTGATTGTAATAATAGAGCTTCTAACTGAGGCTATGCAGCCACCGGACCTGATTTAAGTCAGAGATACAACTTGAAATGTTTCTCCAAAGCAGAAAACACTCCCTCCACAATCACTATTGCTGCCTCCTAACTGTAGAAGTATGAGGATGAGATATAACAGTGTCCGATGAGATGAGGGTGGATTTTTCTTTTTGACTTCTCTCTCATGTTTTACATTTCGCCTCAATGTGACTTATCCATCTACCTGCCATTCTCTTCTTGTAGCTCTTCAGCATCACAGGTGTTCTCAGCCGACAAAGTGCCAAAAAGGGGCCGATGAAATGCCTCAGACTTGTTCAGTTTTATACGAAAGTTGGGCAGATGCTTTAAACTGTTAAAAGTACAAAATATATTTCCGTTGGCTTTTGCCTAATATGTCTGGCCCAAACATTCCTGACTGAGAAGCCTTAGTTTGAGGATCCATTTTAAATCAGATGCACTTTTATGTCAAATGAATGTTTTTGTCCTCTTTACCAAATTCATAAATATTGTTAACTTCAAATGTGAAAAATGTTAAAACTTTATTTATATCCCCATGTCTATCCCAATTCGATGTTTTATAAGCCAATATGTATAAATATATTTTTTATATTTAGACTGTGTCATATCTAATGATACTTTCAGGACTAAGTAAATCATTGAAAGCAGCTGGTTTTGCAGACATTGGGGTTTATAAAAGAAGAATGGGTGAGAAACACACTCTGCCTGTCTGGTTCCTCTTCCAGCTAAAAAACCTTTCCACACATTCTTAGGAAACTTTTACTTATAACTTATAACGCTTTGACACATCGATAAGGTGTCATGAATGAAGCCTTTAACTGCTTAACTGCTGGGAGTACTTTTCTGTGATCTCAGTAATGAAAGCGTGTGTGAGCCAAAGACGAGCCGGATCAGAGCCAGTGCTGGAGCGCAGAGTTCCCTGTTCATCCCATACGACGACTTTGTTTATCCCAGGGTTCAGACGACTCCAGTATTTAATGAATTTCTGGGCAAAATGCTTCCTGCTGCCTTAAAGCTAATATAAGAACTTTCTCTGGGGCTGCTACAGGTTAAAGGCAGCTAAAATATGTTCAGTGTTTAAAAAAGTGTTATTTTTAAGGAAAAGACAGTAGGATAAAGAACCCTGTGGTAAGCAAATGAATACAAACTAGTTGTTTAGAGATCTATATATTATAAATGATGATGTATCACGACAGGACTTGCAGTGCAAAGTCGAATGTATCAAATGTATTTTACAGCAAGAAAAGAATAGTATGTTTTAATGAAAGTGTTTATATATTATATGTCATGCCCTCTCCAAAATAAATAGTTTTTAAGAAGTGTTTGTTGGTGTGTTTATGTGTAGGAGGATAGCTGTGGCTTGTTCAGAATCAGTGAGTCCAGTAAATGAAAGACTGACCTCATTGTTGGCAGTAGAAGCGACTTGATTGATGCACGCATTTCTTTCTCTTGCTCTCCCTCATTTATGTTCTTCCTTTTTTTCACATGAAGGAAAACAGAAGGCACACACAGGAAGGAGAGATTTCTGCAACAGTGTCTGGCTGTGAGATGGGAAAGCAGATTGTATTGAACAAAGGGCCTTTTTCTTGAGAGATGCATTGCTTTTGACAGGTTTGGTTTTTATTGCCTTTATGGATTGATTCATTCTGGTTAACCCTCACAATGAAAGATTCTAGACATGGCTACAGTGGATTGAAGTATTTTTCTGTTTAAGCTTTTGTTTGTTTTTCACAATGAAGCTGTACATGCAGCCTGTTTTTCATAAATAGATTAGTTTTCCCTCAAAATGAATCAATTCACTCTACCTGGTAAAAGACAAACGCAGAATTGTCAAAGAAATTATAGCAATATGCTTGAGGATGAACATTTCTGTATGTAATAATGTCCCTATATTAAGGCGGAACAGAAGGAGCTGGCAGCTGTTCAACATTCAAGGCGCTTTGTGAATGTTTGCCTCCCTCTGCGTCCCTCTCGCTCTTCAACCTTTAGATGTTATATGTCAAAGTATTTGTTTGAGCAGTTAAATCTTGAATTGAACATGTTGGGTTTGCATATAATGAATTATCAGCGATCACTTTAGTCCAGACTGAAATATTTCTGGAATTAAGATGATTGTCATTACATTTGGTGTCTGACATTCATGGTTCTCAGAGGGCAACATCCTATTGAGTATGTGAAATTTTCTCAAATATGCAATGGATTGCAATGACATTTGCACACACATTTATGTCCCTGCAGATGAACTGTAATTACTTTAGTGATTACTTAATGTTTCCTCTAGTGCCAAAAGTTGAATTCATCCAAGATGTGGATGTTTAACCAAATATCTGTCAAACTAATCAACTTCTGCCAATGTGATGGGAATCTGTAAGTCATAATGTGCAACTTTAAATAATGAATAATTATTTAAAAGGTAATTACTCTGTTTCTCAAAATAATGATGATGAATGTGTCTCAATATAAGGAGAAACTAAAAATAACAAATACTTATTTCAAAGTAATGACTTGGTATTTGGAACAAATAAAAAAATGATGGGTGTTTGAATATTGATACACAAACTGATGGTCATCGACTCTTTAAATGTGACTCAGATCTGATCAGATTTGGATCATTAAAAAGGTCTGAGAATCTTACCATGCTAGCTGCTCTGTGAGGCCACCTGTTGTGCTTTGCGCTAAATACCATCAACATGCTAACGTGTTAGTTAAAGTTAAGATGATAGAATACAGGTGTTAAGCGGCTACATTTCTTTTAACTTTATCTTAGCAGTAGTGTTTGCAAACTCACTTTATCTGATCGGCACTTAACGCATAGGATGGAAGCACATGTCTGCAAGTAAAAGTAATAAACAAAATGAAAACCTCGCTTTGTGAAAACAAAAAGAGATCCTAGAAGTCTCAGCATGTTATCTTTAAGCTTATTTCTCGAGGAGATAAGTTATGACACATTTTCTGATTTTGAGATAAAGTTGTTATTTTCAATAAAGTTGAAAAAAACGTTATTTTTAAGGAAAAGACAGTAGGATAAAGAACCCTGTGGTAAGCAAATGAATACAAACTAGTTGTTTAGAGATCTATATATTATAAATGATGTATCACAACAGGACTTGCAGTGCAAAGTCTAATGTATCAAATGTATTTTACAGCAAGAAAAGAATAGTATGTTTTAATGACAGTGTTTATATATTATATGTCATGCCCTCTCTCCAAAATAAATAGTTTTTAAGAAGTGTTTGTTGGTGTGTTCATGTGTAGGAGGATAGCTGTGGCTTGTTCAGAATCAGTGAGTCCAGTAAATGAAAGACTGACCTCATTGTTGGCAGTAGAAGTGACTATCATTATAATATATAGATCTCTAAACAACTAGTTTGTATTCATTTGCTTGCTCTGGTTTTATTTAATGATGCAGTCAAGTGCTCCAGGTATATTAAAACAAATGGTACATTTAAGTTGGCTTTTACTATGACACTTTTTCATAAGCAGTGACAGAAGGTAACTAGGTACATTTACTCTTTTCATGCTACTTTATCATATTTAGTTTCTTTTGTGGGTGTTCTTATATCTTTTTATGTTGTTTCACATTTTATACATAAATTCAGAACAAACAAACATAACCAAAGGCATCCTTAAAGGCAGCAAACCCCTCCTCCCCCCCGGCACCCCAATTCTTCTTATATAAATATTTTTCAACAGCTTTCGGAAAGATTTAAAGGGGACAGGATTACACACACACACACACACACACACACACACACACACACACACACACACACACACACACACACATACAGATGCGCACACACTCGTATGTTTTTTATTTGTTGTAGTTTTCCAATATTAGCAATTACATGCGTTTTATGTGATCTATTTCAAAATGCTTGGCAGCCATACGCCTCACTCATGACAACTAACGCAGGTGTTGGAAACGAATCTTGCTTAATTCAGTTCATGATTTATGGGAAAGAAGTAAAAAATCACACGTTTCATTAATTCAGTTACTATTCTAGATCAAGGCCTACTCCTCCCCCTTTAATATCCTGGGAATCAGGGCCATGATGTAGTTATGAAGGTGGGGCTAAATTGCTCGTTAAACAGGATTCAATTTGGTATGTGGCCATCAGTGAGGTTGAGGGATGGCTGAGGAGAGGTTCACACTGGGGATTGTGGGTGTAAAATGCCAGAGCACAAAGCAACCATGTCTCCCTGGCGTGAGATCAGAATGAGTCCAGAAGCATTAAGATTCTACCCTGCCTGCAGCCTTTCTTCCTGTAAGTCCTGCACATGTGCTCTCCTGATGTCGGACTCATGAATCAGCTGTTTGGCTTGGCCCTGCATTGACTCCAGCAGCAGGGAGGGAAGGGTCTGCACCCCAACTCCCTTTCTCCTCTCTCTGTGGATGTTTAATCATCGGGACATATTACCTCAGAGACCAGATCTGAGGCAACGGCCGTGATTGTCTAAAAAATCCAGAGAGCCCAAACTATTAGTGTCACCTTAATGATGCAACTCCGGCATTAATCCTTAGCAATAGAGCCTTTAAATCAACAAATCTCTGCCAGACTTACAGTGTGCCATCTTGTTCAACCTCTATTACCAAGAGAGCAATTTGAATTCAAGACACTGTGTGGTTGTTTTGCTTCCTTAACAACGACAACACTCAAAGGCCCGATAGTAAAGTCATACAGTGCTTTCTCCACTGTCTCCCAGTACCACTGGTTTCCACTCCCTGTGCTTTATCCAGCAACAAAGAAGTCCTTTATGTCCCACTGCTGTTACGGTTTAATAACCTGTAGCAACACTACAGTTAAAGGATTCCACTACTTTCTGTTTTCCTTAACTACAAATCTTGTTTGAGTTGACCGATTAATCGCTGCTGGAACATTTTCAATTGTGCTCAGTTTTTGACCGGCTGTTTCCCAAGACATGGCACCCATTGGTTTCTATACATTTCTGACCTCTTCTTCGATTTAGATTGATAATTTCTGTTACTGGGGAACAGGGGCGGACTGGGGGGAAAAAGTGGCCCGGGGATTAATTGACAGACAGGCCCACTTAATGCGCGGCATGTATCGGCCGGCCGGCGACGAAAGTATGTTACTTAACAAAAAACCCTATGCCTTTAATGTTATTTTGGACAATTATTCATATAGTAATCACATTACCTGAGCCCTTGAGTTGCCTAGAGCAAAAATAGTTACGGCATATATTTAGTGATTTTAATGTTAACAGATCATTGATGCAATAACATTTTGACCCAATTTGCCTGACTTGACACATGGAATAAAACATGGGCGACGTACGAAGCATCCTCAATGTGGGTGAGACAATTTAACAGGGGGTGTGGGCAGGTGGTGGACCTCACCTCCTCTAGGGGGGTCCGGGGGCAAGCTCCCCCGGGAAGATTTTTTTTTAAATGTCGAAGTTAAATGCATCAATCTGGTCCATTTTGAGAGCAAAATTAGGGACTAAATCTATGGCAGTCAGTAGGGGCTTGGACTGTGAGCCGTAGGGTCGCCGGTTCAAGTCCCCGACCAGACCTATTTGGAGTGTGGACTTCTACTTGGAGAGGTCCCAGTTCACCTCCTGCCCTGCCGTGGTGCCCTTGAGCAAGAAACCAGACAAGGCTGTACCTTTAGTAATGAATATTACATGTTGTGAGGAAATCTTTCCACCAATAATTCCAATAAGTAATCCAAAATGTATTCACTTCAGGTTTACGAAAGTAACTGTAATCAGATTACTCGTTTTTCAAATGTAACACGAGCTGAATACAGTTACTTGATTTTTGTATTCTGATTACGTAACGCCGTTACATGTATTCCGTTACAACCCAACCCTGGCCACACCCCACTGGGCTGGGCTGGGCCGGAACACTTACAAATGTGGGCCGGTAGGATTTAGGCAAAAAAAAAAAGATTTTTTTTTTTTTTTTTTAGAAACTTCTTTTTTTTTGTTGGCCCTCCGGCCCACACACAGCACCGGCCCACCGGGGAAACTCCCGGTATTCCCGATGGCCAGTCCGCCCCTGCTGGGGAAAGTAACTGCGAAAAGTACATTGACACTTTGAATCTGGGGTGAGCTACCAATAGCTGCCGGCGAAAACAAAAGTGCTTTACTCTACCTTTTTTGCAAAATGGTTGACGATCTTTGGGCCGCAAATCGATCCTTAATTTTTCTGAGAGATGGTACCTGGTGGCAGACAGAATTTCACGAAAAAGTGAGGCAGATGTCGCTATAGTTCTATAGCCGGTACATGTACAATAAACATGTACTTGATGATGACAAGTAAAAGGAAAACATTTGTTTCTTACAAATTTAAGATTTTCTTTGTGACAGTGTTTTGTGTCATAGAATATTCTTCATAGATGAACACTTGGAGAAGGGCAACAAGTAAGTCAATCTCAACTCCACAAAACATGCCCTTAAAAAATAAATCAGAAAAATATCAGCTGAAGTGTGCTGACGTAGCCAGCACACTGCGGTTGTCAAGGTAATGGGTGAAAATGGTTTGGTAACGCAGCCTCTGTCCTCCTGGAGTTGAGATTAGGCCTGCACCCCCCCTCCTCTTCGGCTCTACCATCCATCTGTGTTGGAGCCAAACAGGACGTCTTATAACTCGAACACAGTGAACAGGCCAGAGTCCTACAGTCTCTCTGGAGCCTCTATAAACAGCCCCTGTACTCATAAATGTGTGGTTGTTCAAATGTAGATTGTGTGACTTTGTCATGTTACTAACCTGTTTAAAAAAAATGTGTAGCAGAAAAAGCATTGGGCTCATTAGAATCATCCATCTGTGCTGACACTGGGGCGTTTTCTTGGTGAAAATGGCGCATGCTTAATCTGGTGTACAATTCTTTTTTGTTGCATGCCTTGATATAAGATGTGTAAAATGTATTACCTTCATTATAAAGATAGGACAGATAGAACGTAGGCGGGGATTGAAGGGAAGACCATTTCACCATTTCTGTGTCTAATTTATCTTCTCCTTATTAAAGCTTTTGCTGTTTGCTCCTACCAGTTTCAAAGCTCCAACTCTCTTTGTTTGATCAAACTTTCTGCTGTTGTGGCAGTGCTGTGGTCAGGTTGAATTGGTGGCCAGACCCTGTCACACAAATTCCTTTTCATTCAGCAGAGACAGAAAGAAAGAGAGAAAGACAAAAAAGTGTGAAAGTGAGAGAGTGAGTCATAGGCTGGGGAGAGAAAGGAGGAGAGGGGGAGAGAGATGGAGAAAGCCGAGAGACATTTGTAGTTGAGTGGACGAGCACAGACAATCCCTGGCACACAGTTCTTTGAGTGTCATGTAAACCAACCCTCCGCTCTCACTTTTTGTCCCATTCACCGCCTGCCACCCTCCCTTCTCTCTGCTGCACCCTTTGGCCTCTTTGCTTTGGACTTGGGGGCGGGGGGTGGGGGGGTGGGGGTTCGCCTATAAAAGCCCTGGTATTGCCCCGAGTGAGCTCCATTTCCCATCATGGAGAGTCAGAGAGTCCAGTCCTCGTACAGGAAGCGCTACGGGCCTCAGGGCTCCGGCAGCACAGGAGTCAGAATTGGGAGCCTTTCTTCCAGCCGCCTCTCCTGGCATGGCACCCCCCGTAACTTCACCCACTCCAGCCCTGTGTCGCGGATCTCCTTGGGCTCAACGGGCCTGCTCCTGGGCAGCACCATGGACCGGCTGGATTTCCCAGCTGAATCCCTGATGAAGGCCCAGTACAAGGAGACACGCACCAACGAGAAGGTGGAGATGATGGGTCTGAATGACCGTTTTGCCAGCTACATAGAGAAGGTGCGCCTGTTGGAGCAGCAGAACAAGGTGCTGGTGCAGGAGCTGAACCAGCTGAAGGTGAGGGAGCCCAGCCGCATGGGAGACATCTACCAGGAGGAGCTGAGAGAGCTGCGCAGACAGGTGGACGGACTCACTTCTGGCAAAGCTCGGCAGGAGATAGAGAAGGACAACCTGGCTGCAGATGTGACTATGCTCAAGCAGAAGTAGGATGGAGCAGGGTGGGACTCCTGGGGGTGGAAGCATGTTAGTGCAATGCACAGCCTCTAAAAGGGGCTTAAGAAGACTGACTTTGCTCTCTCACTTGTCCTTTCTGATGATTACATTATATTTATGTTAAAGATGGCACTTGACAGCAAAGCTTAATATGTTTGTAAACGTAGTTGTGTGGACAGTAAAACTAGACATTCAAAAACTTTAAGACATATCATATTTTTTTAACCTCTTCAATGCATCTTGTTTTATGCAAAGTGGGACTTACATTTGTCCCTAGCTGGAGTTGGACACAAAACTAATGTTGGTCAACTTGGCATTGCGTTAATGGTTATGCTCTGCAAATGTTACTTGGGGAATTCTTTTAATACCCTTACAGGAAAGTCAGTTTGCATATTTTAAAACACTCTCCGAACAGTTTGTCTGTTGCACAGCTGAGATCTTTTTCTTTTTTTAAATTAGGAATGCAATTATGTGCAGATTTCCACAAATGAGACAGGCAGGCAGATGTTCTCTTGTCCCCTGTTACTGTAAAACTCCGATTCACTCCATGCGTATATCCAGGTTTTTAGTTTTTTTTAACTTAACTCTACTTGGTATGGATTTATTGTTAAAAATTGTCAGGAGAATAAACGATTTAATTTCCCTTGGGGTAAAATAAAGTTGTACTTCGGGCTCCTCTCAACTCTCAGCAGCTGCCGGTATCCTGAAAGATGTGAATATGGCCGTGGCTGTAAAGGTCACTATCGTGATTCTGCTGCTTCCCTTGAACTCTGCATGAATCACTGCAGATGTTACCAAAATATGTTACTTGGCATTTATGTTGCTATGCCTCAGGCAGATTTCAGTGTTGTGTGTGTCTGTGCTTGAGGATGTATCTGCACACATGGACCCCCTTTTGTGCGTTTCTGTTTGTCTGTAAACTCCATCCCGTGGGAAAGTCCTCTGGCTGTTAGACTGGAGTTAGTGTGTAACGATGCATGAACTGCCCTTTCAGCTGAGCCCCAGTCGCCTCCTGAAGCTAGGGGAGCAGCACAGTAAAAAATATGATCAACATTTTTTAAATAGGTTTCTAGTTTTTGTAGTTGGCTATTATTAAACAGGACAGTCTCATTGTGCGTGTGTGCTTTTGCTACAGTCCCTTACTATCAGGCATAGAGCAAAGAAGACATTTGTCATTATTTAAAAACATCCCAAATAAATATATGCTAAAATGTATGTTGTGATATAAAAATCTACTGTAAATATTGTAGGCTTTCCTGTTAATTAAGAATTATTCTAAAATATGTTCAGTATGGGCTTCAATATAACAAAATCTGTAGTTTTAGATATGCCTTGTCCATGATCAGCTACTGTATGAAGCACTTTTATTTCACGCCTTTACTGCTTCTTTGTGACTTACCCAGGTTGCAAGATGAGATGGGTCTCCGACAGGATGCAGAAAACAATTTGAATGCCTACAGACAGGTAATTCAGTTGATATTTCTCTAAATTCATGATTTTAACAATTGATACTTTCGTTTAGTCTGACTGGCCTCCTTTATCTCTCTATGTATCTCATTATTTGCATAGGATGTGGATGAAGCTTCTCTTAATCGTGTCCATTTAGAGAGGAAAATCGATGCCATGCAGGATGAGATAAACTTCTTGAGGAAGACTCATGAGGAGGTAAAAATTGAAATCTTGCAAAATAAACTTTAGCTATTGCTAACCACAATCAAGAACCTCATTTGAACTTGAATCAATTATTCACTACTGTTGTCTCTCTCAGGATCTGCGTGAGTTACAGGAGCAGCTCATGACCCAGCAGGTGCATGTTGACCTTGATGTATCCAAACCAGACCTGACTGCTGCTCTGAGGGACATCCGGGTCCAGTATGAAACCATGGCAACCTCCAACATGCAGGAGACCGAGGATTGGTACCGATCCAAGGTCACAAGTCTCTCATTAAGTTGGCAGTACCGAGAATTAAAGTCATTAGAGTAAAATATCCTTGTGAGAAGATACTCACAGGCTTTTTGCCTTTGTACAGTTTGCTGACCTGACAGACGCAGCCAATCGAAATGCAGAAGTCCTGCGCCAGGCCAAGCAGGAGGCCAATGAATACCGGCGTCAGGTCCAAGTGCTGACCTGCGATGTTGAGGCTCTACGAGGAACAGTAAGTCCACTCGACCACAGAGAAGACAGTATTTGAGAACATAACATTAGTCTTATCCAGCTCTAGTAAGATTTAAATTATGCTGCTTCTTCAATCAAATATTTAGTATACATTTGGGCACATATTTTCTACAGGAAACCTTACACTTGAAATATTGTTATGATATATTTTGATGCCACATAATAACAGCTCATTCAGACAGCATCAAGACTCATTTTTGTTGTATTGGTTCTATATTATATGGAACTGAAATTAAAAGAATGAGCCCTAGTTAGAGCTTGCGTGTAAAAGTGTTCCCATTTTTATACAATTTCCTATTTCTGAGGGGTCTTATGGACCAACAGTAAACACAAATGTTGTAACTGCCTTAAGTCAATGACCTAAATAGTGCTTTTTAAAAATAATGTTAAGTTGGATGGAGGTCACAGTAAGTGCCAAAATAGAAGCAGGGAGGGATTAGTGAAAACTTTGTAGTGGTAGGTATTAGATTTATAAAAGCAGACATAGCAGTCGAGGTACATGTAGCATTAATAACAAATAAAAGATATGTGTGGTTGAAATGTAACATAAGAGTGTGAGTTTAGTAACCTCAGTCTGATGCATCAGATGTTGGTGTTCATCTCTCCGTCTTCTCTCTCCTCTTTCAGAACGAGTCTCTGGAACGTCAGCTCCGGGAGATGGACGACCGCTTCACCATGGAGACTTCTGGTTACCAGGATAGAGTGAGCGGTCTGGAGGACGACATCCACTCGCTGAAGGACGAGATGGCCAGACACCTGCAGGAGTACCAGGACCTCCTTAACGTCAAGCTGGCCCTGGACATCGAGATCGCCACCTACAGGAAGCTGCTGGAGGGAGAGGAGAGCCGGTCAGACACAGCTTTGTTGGTTTAGCACCACCAACATTTAAAAAAAAAGATACTAAATATTATCTTTTCTTTTTCCTTCAGGATCACCATTCCAGTTCAGAGCTTTTCTAACCTGCAGTTTAGAGGTTAGTAGCACATACAGTATGACCCCCTTTTTTAATCTAGGGGATCAAGGGGTCATCGAAATCATTAGTAAAAACTGTTTAAATATCCATAAGAGATTTGGTCTTTTCCCATCTCTTTCACCCAACCTTTCCAAAAAGGCATTCACAAAAGATTTTTTATTTCTTTGGGGGCAATCAGAATAGTATATTCACTCTTACTGTGTTAAATGTGTAAACTATAATACATGGCATCAAAGAGAGGATAACAAAAAATGTCTACACTACACTAACTGGAGTCTTTTCATCTTTTAGAAACTAACCTGGACACTAAAACCCCCGAGGCCCACGTGAAGAGGAGCATCTTGGTTCGAACCGTGGAGACTAGAGATGGGGAGGTATGAGCTTCTCCAGAACATTCCACTGAAGCAAACAAAACTGCACATTGCACCTCTCACCTTACTCTCTGGAGGGCAATGTTGAACCCTTCTGCAGGTTTTCACACTCACTCACTGTCTCACAGCACACCTGATGCCTTTTGTAGCAAAAACTCACTGGGGAGTCGTTTGTTGTCTCTATTTTTAACTCTGTTGTCTTTTATTTTCAGATCATTAAGGAATCAACAACTGAACACAAAGATCTTCCTTAAAGTTCGACTTGTCTCAATCTGGGATTTGTTTGTTTTGTTTCCAAACCCCAAAGCTCTCCATCAGTGCATCATTTCATGTTTCTCTCCTTTCATCATCACCTGCATGCTAATCTATTCAACAACCCATGATTTAACTATTAACTATTAACTCTCCTAGACTTCCTCATTAGAACTTCTGCAAAAAAACATCTATGTTCAGCTCTTATTCAGCTGTTAGCAGGATGTAGGTCACTCATATTAAAATGGTATGTACCATTTTGTTCTGTTCCAGTGAAAACTCCAGGAAACCACTGGCAACCTGTTTAATTTGAATTTGTTAGCACGGTTTCAGATTAGCTGCCATAGAGAAGGCATTAAAACGTAGCAATTGTCTTAAGCTAATATGTAGCATGATCGAGGTTGACATGTTATGAGTATGTGAAATGTGGCAAAGGAAGTACCAGAGGGAGTTTGGGTTTGCAGACACCAGAATTGGATAGCGGTGGGAAATAAGAGTTGTGTGTATGTTAGAGCATCTTTTGGAAGAAGGACAGGTGAATTTGGGCTCTTTTTTTAATGTTATGCCTGGTGCTATTTTGCATTTGATTCCTTTGTTGGAGCAGCAGTCGCCTCTGCTTGTGTGTTAAAGCTTGTATAGCCTGCACAGGTGTTTCAATGAGTACACCTCACGGGCTGATTACACGTGTGCTTAGATAGGAGACGAGTGGAAATGATCAAACAGCTAATGTGTACTTTTTCACTTTTTACAACCACAAACCTCTCTAGAGCCAAACAGTCTGCTATGGCTGCTTTTGATGGGTACATTTGTAAAAAGACTGTGGTATGACAGTCAGTGTTCTGTAGACATTAGAGCTGCGACAGTTAGTCGAACAATAAGTTGCAGCCGTAGTAAACATTTACTAAATCGTAAAGACAGATCAGACAGAGACAGAGACAGCTGACAGGCAATCGAGATAAAACCACTGCAGAGTCTATATTGATCAAAGCTATGATGTTTGCTGTGAGTTTTTGACAGAATTGATTTCAGCACCATTCAGTAGTTTTATTTAAAAGAAACAGTGTTGACTGACAGTTTCTGAATGTTTGCATCTTCTCTACAGAGGACACTGACCTTGGCATCCATATTCTGTGATGTTACATACATATAAAAGGTGTCCCATCAACAGGTGCAACAAAACTCACAACAGACGAGTGTGTGAAAACCTATGCAGTCCTGGGAGGAAGTCTCATGAGCCAAAATAAACAGCTGTGAGTGTGTTTATACTTTCTCCCTCGCCTTCTGCTCTTCTGCCTTCTCCATTCACGGCAGCTGTTGGTATCCTTTGTCTCTAACACAACCTGATAAGACATTATTTGACACAAGGATACTTCAGAGTATAATCAAGCGAGCGTGATAGGGACAGAGCCAGGTTGGAGGTGTGGAGAAACTGTTTGGATACTGACTTGTCCTCCAGCCTCCAATAAATCTCCTCCAAATTCCCAGGCCAATTTCTGTTGTGTTTGACTGATAGCAGCGAGAGAGTGCTTTGGAGATGATCTCCACCAAATCCCAAAGCAGTAGCAACTATAAGGTTTGTTATAAAAGTGAGGATGCTGAGGTTAGAAGTAAAAGGAGGCTGCGAGGGAGGACGATTGATTGACCTTTCCAGCAAAAACACTGTAATCCATGCTTCCTGCCTGGTTAGAAGTCACGGCAGGCTGACTGAAGCCGTGTTGCTGACAGCTGGCCTCGCCTCTAATGAGTGCTGCTACACTGAAGCTGGCTGTTGCTGTGTTCGTTGCCAAGGACACGCTGTGATTTGAGTTGTGCCTCCCACCCTCTCCCCTCCACAACTTCCACTGCTGTCACTCAACCCCTTCCCCCAATAACATGCAGATGTCTACTGTATTCCCTCTTTGTTTTTTAATATTGATCTTAGATGGATGAATCCTGCATATTCTTATGGAAGAAACATCTGCAGATGGAAATATAACATTAGTATTGACCGATGCTACGTAATGTTTACTTGACAAGAATAAAACATTTTGTCTGTTAGAGTTGATGCCTCTTGTTTTGATTCTTACACTTTTTCATTCATTTTTCAAAATAGTCTTCTTTTTTGGCTTATGGTTCAATACTGACACATACCATTCGAAAGTCCGGAATTGTTCAACAACAAAAGCTTGATTGGGTGTATTTAAGGTTTATTTTGTGAGTTTAATTTGACAGACCTAGCAAATCTTGTGAACCAATTTTGTAGGTTTTATGTTTCTCCCTTTGTAAACATATATCCTTTTTACGAGCTGTTGCACACTCTTTGAATCATCTTGGGTGTCATTAACTACCTTTCCTTCACATCACATACTAAAATATCTCTCAAATTAAAATAGTTTGAATCAACTTAAAACATCCATATGGTGGCTGCTCTGCTGTGAGTATTCAGGCAATGTACAGTAGTAGAAAAATACTGCAATACAATAAAATACAAATACATATCAGCCTGATATCAGCCAAACTACAAATGTAGGTACAAGTTACTTCAAGGCTTTTAAAGACCCAACATGTTAGTCCAGGATTAAGCTTTCCATTGCAGGTGATAGTGGTACTTGAATAAAAACATGAACACCTTACATACAATGCATCATTCTTTGGGATGATGTGTATTGAAGTGTAAGTCGAAGTAAAGTGTCACTGAGTGTGAAGTATAGTCAGATTTTAGCTGGTGCTAATGCAGACACTCACTATGACTCGCGCATGCACAGTTGTGGCATGACCACCAAAACAGAAAGATATGGACACAAGATGTGTGCAGCTGTATTTAGTATCCTATCCATTTGAATATGATTTAGGTGAGGGTGGGACCTCACCTCCTCTAGGGGGGTCCGGGGGCATGCTCCCCCGGGAAGACTTTTTTTTTTAATATTGAAGTTAAAAGCATCAATCTGGTGCACTTTGAGAGCAACATTAAGAGATCTATGGATACATCTCTCAACATCCATATGAAACAGAACTGTAAGCAGATTTTCTTTTTCTTTATGGATATTTTAAAAATCACTCCCCTTTCAAACTGTATTCTTGTTTATTAATAAGAACTTTTTTGTACTGTCATATAGTATTTTATACCTGTTTTTCATTTATTCTCTTATTTTGTTATAACTATAATGATCATATAAAGGTGTTCCTTTACCTCACTGAGCTGAGGTTATCAGAGCCTCTCAGTCTTTCAGGAGAGAGCTCTCTAAAGCTTTCCCCCCCCCGCGGCCGCTTACACAGTAAATTCCAATGTTAATAAAAGCACACAGAAGCTGTATACGTTTTTTGGGAGTCTGATTTATTTTAAATGAACGCAAATACAAAATTAATACCTATAATTTCACACTAAAACCATTATTTAAAAAAAAGAACAATTTCACATAAACATCTGGTTTTACTGGGGCTGGGGCAGTTCAACTTGATTTTTGGGGCGGGGTGCCATAGTTTATGGGCGCTGTACGCAATATAGGCGTAGTTCTGTTAGTATAAGATAATAAGATGTACTTTGTTGATCCAAAGTTGGGAAATTGTGTTTTTTTAATTTCTAACTTTTTTTTTTACCCCCAATTTTCGGCGCCCCCTATGGGTTGATGCACCCTTAGCATTCATCTATACTGCCTATGCTGAGGGCCGGCCCTGAGTACAGGTTCTGTTTTGCCCAGCTCTTATCAGAGGAATGGTGGGTCTCAGGTCTGCACAGAAGTTGACCCTGAACTGAAGGAATTTGAGGCAGATAAAACTCTCAGGCTGAGGATCTGCTCCTGACATATAGCTCTGAAAGAATTTCCCGTCTACAGTTGTTGGGAAGGGGCAACGATGGGCATTTTCCTTCTCATTATCTTTCCACAGCGGGTGCGAGGTGACAATAGCTGTCATGCAAGCTATAGAAAACATGAATACACAGAGTCACCCAATCCCATTAGAAAATGCCAACACTTTTTGTTGGAGTAAACAAGCATGGACTTCCAGGAAGTGTACAGGCATAACCTAAATACCTTTTGCGATCTTAAGATTGCCATATGGTTTGCTATCATGAATTCATTCCTTACTTCCCTAATGAATGGCTTATTATGGGTGCAGCAATAACTTCAACATACTGGAAAGTGCATACCCCAGATTCACAGTTTGTTTAATTAAAAATTAGAAATGTTTGTAAATGTTTATCTGCGCTGAGCCGACATCAAAGATAAAGTTGAAACAATAGGTAGATTAATTGTTCGATACATAATTCACCTGAGGCTCTTTTGATAACTTAATTAATAATTATTATAATATATAATTATAATATTAATATAATAATTAATATTTCAAGCACAAATGCCCCACATTTACTTGTTCAAGGTACTCAGATTAGATGTGCCGCTTTTGTTTATTTTATGTCACAGTAAACTAAATATTGCTGTTGTATAAGAAAAATATTTGTTGTATTTTCAAATCTGAAGATGTCACCTTGGGCTTCAGGAAATGGTGTAATGCATTTTTAAACATTTGCTGAATATTTCAAAATCTAACAAGCATAATTAAAAACTTCTGGATAACCTCTACAAATGCAAAAAAAACATTCAACTTTTAAGTTTAGAATATCCTGCTGACTAATAAACACCCAAGCAAAACCTCAAAAGGGACAGAAAATAACATCTTTAGTAAATACATAAAAATTGAACTTCTATGATTGATTTTTAATTAACTAAATGAGCAGATATCACTCGGATTCTGATCAAAGTCACACTTATTATCCAGTGTTGGAGCCAACACCTTTTGTCTTTATGGTTCTTTGTCTTTCGCTGCCCTCTCTGCACAGTCCTGTCCTACTTGGCTCTCACACTAAGGGGTCAGGAGATGGCATGTTGGCTCTGGTTAATTTTAGCCTTCATTTTATCAAGGCCATTGAGACAAAACACAGAGCAACCACCTCAACATGTGAAGCCACTCTCCCTCTGATCTCCAAACACCCTTTAAGACTGTAACCTGTCAATAAACACATAAGCTAATGATGTTTCTTTGGACAAAGTGGAGTGATGGCTTCTTAAGGTCAACAACCTTCAAGCTTAAAGGGTCATGAATGGCTCAAAATGGTGTCTATCTTTTTTTGTACAAGAGTGTTTTATTTGTCTTTCAGCTTATCCAAAGTGGAAAGACAGGGAGAAAAAGAAAATGAGGCATCCATCTTTTACAGTAATATTAATATTTTTTTATTGATTGCTAATTGGCGTATAATTAGACGGCACAGCCAAGTTTTGTGAAATCTTTCTTTCCATTTAAGCAGTTTAAAGGGGACCTATCATGCAAAATGCACTTTTGTACGTCTTTTATACATGAATATGTGTCCCCGGTGTGTCAGGGAACTCACCAAGTGTCAGAAAACACAACCCTCTCTCTTTTCCTCCATACCCAAATCTCTAAAAACGGGGCTGCAACGGAGCTGATTATTATTTGAATTTTTCTGACGTCAGAAAAGGGGTGCTCCGCCTATATGGGCAACTCTCCACCAATCAGGGAAATGAGAGACAGCTCGAAAGCACTGGAGACGCTGTAGTACATATGCCAGGCCTGTAAGTGGCGCTGTAGTCTGCCACAAAAGAAGAATCAGCCCTTGCAAAAACAGGGCTGGAAAAGAGCAAATAGAGCGAAATGAGTCATGGCTAAAATGCATGATCCGTTTGGTATTTTGAAAAAAATACTTCACAGACATGTTTTATATGGCCCTACAATATATGTTTCAAATATAGCATGATAGGTCCACTTTAAGTAAAGCTTTCATGTTTTTGCCACATTGGGACAGAGATCCCACGGTACTGTGCCAAATATTGATATGATTGCAAAAGGTTCAATGGATATACGATGCAGTCCATGTACCATAACCTTAAAATGTATTACTTGAAGTTTAGTTCATGTTAATTAATGTAGATTGCCATATGTCCTCGGAAAGTCCTCTAACTATATTCCTCTTGTGAGGGGTGAAAAATGTTGTGAGTTGAGAGGAGAGGGAATTTTGCAAATAATCTCTTTAACAGCTGCATGAGCAATAATGATGGCCTCTATTTCAATCATTTAACTTATAATAGATCTCAGATATCCACTCGAATAATAATATTAAGGATTTTAGTTCAATGCTTATGCAGCTTCAGTGTAGTTCATGCTGTTAGAGACACAGTGAGAGAGACAGTGAAATGCGATAGACTGGCCTGTAAAAAACACTAAGCCAAGATGTTCAATCAAACTCTTTGGAGGGAGATATTCCCAAATAAAACCAAAAATCTGGCGCGCGCATGCGCGCGCATCAAGAAGCCACTTTAAGCCCCCCTCATATGACCTTTAGGTAAACAATTGAAACTCCTAGCCTGGATGTCTGCTGTGTCTCTTGAATACAGAGCTTGAGCCAGCTATATGTCTCCTTTTTGGGTTCAGGAAGATGTTTGTATTACATTAAAATCACAATACTCAAGTCCAGGTCAAAGCTGTTGAATATTTTTCAACAGCTTTCGGAAAAATTTAAAGGGGACAGGATTCCACACACACACACACACACACACACACACACACACACACACACACACACACACACACACACACACACACACACACACTCAAAAGATTGCACACAAGGGTGGCATTTTAAAGCTTATCATCACTACAGATTGATATACTCCAGAAGTGTGATGGCAGCCACAGACAGAGAGAGGCTGCTGCTATTTTGAGCTCAGAGACTTGTGATGTTGAGTGAAGCAGAGTAGACTGATGAGGGTCTGCACTCTGTCAGTGTCAGATCACTGTGTCAACTAATCACAGCTAGTGTAAACATCACTTCAGGACAGGGATTTCAAAATAAAACATCCCTTAATTTAAGAAATATTAATTCATGCTCAGTCCAAACATCTCAACATATCTCCCCTATTCTTTGATAACCTCTAAATGTAATAAAGCATACCATTATATATTTAAAAGTTCTCACTTGCAAAATATTTTGGGGGCATTTGAGGGCAGTTTTACAACACTGAGACAGTGCATCTTTAAATATGACCAAACATTATATACATATATTTATTATATATTATTTATGGAATGGGGGGTTGTTGCCCCATGTGTAATGCTTTAAAAAGTATAAAAGTGGTCTCTATTTGTTGAGATTATTCTACTGAATATGTGCAAGTATCAGAATCATTTGTTTACCAAAAAGCTTATTGTGTATTGTACTTTTTGTTATTTTTCCTTAATCATATACATTTAAAAGATTAGCAAAATGGCTACTATACTGGTTATCTAATTCAATCAGCTTCTGAATATGTTTTGTAAACCCTAAATCCACAAATCAAAATGTTCTGACTCAAAATAAATTCCTCTAGCTTGAACATATTTGTTATAGTATAATAATAGTTGTTATGGTATTCGTTTTAAATAAAAAAAACGTTTTTGGTGAAAGAAATGGAATAAATGGACCTCTATTTTGAAAGTGTGACAAAATTGACTTCCGTTTTTGACCTGGATAACAGGCTGACTCGTCGCTGCTGCCAGCCGCTCCGGGGGGAGGTGAAGGGGAGTGGATCAGGGAGTCTGGTCTGAGAGGAGCTTCTTCTCTGCCCTAAGGATCGTGCAGTGGCCAAACTTGAGAGAGAGCATACTGAGATAATATTAACAAACTGAGATATCCCGGCTTTGTTCTCAACTTCTTCTCCCTAAACAGGTTTCGTCTTCTCCCTTGGGAAGACAACATCGTGTGGGAGCTGTTTTTTCTTTTTTGGCGTAAGAAATGTTGAATGGGGTTTTTTCAGTATCCTAAAATACTTTTTTTAAGCATTTACTGCGTCTTTCATCTGCTATCGTCCTGGCAACCAGACCTGCTCTCCATCCTCTTCATCCCTCACGATCAGTTGCCTCCTATCCCTGATTGTTGACGCTCCAAGTGGTTACAGGCTGTTTTCTCCACAGGTGGCACTTCATTACCTGCTTTCTATTCTATTTTTACTTTTTTAGTTAGGTTTATGTGTCGGGGAAATAATGCCTGTGAAACGCGGCCATGTGGCTCTCCAGAACACCTACCTGGACACTATTATCAGGAAATTCGACGATCAGAGTAAGTAGGCTATACATGATTAGTTGTGAACATGTCATGCTTTCAGAGTTAGGAGGACACACACACAGGTGCACATTGTGATTTATAAAACAAATAGTTCTCAGTAGGATATTTTGTATCCATTTTAAACAATTCAGATTTAGCCATATTTTTTCGATCTGTTAAGGGTCTGCCAGACCCAAACTGGTGTGCTTAAAAACTTCATAAAAAGAGACCTCCATTAGTCACATTTCTTGAGAACTGCTAACCAATCCTATATATTTGAAACACATCAAGGGGCCCCAATTTGTGCTAGTGGTTATAATCAGTAGAACTTGGAGGCCAACAATATATGGATTGTAAACAAATATAGCATTTTTGCGAATGGAACTGGATTGAATGTAATTAAAGTAGCCGATTGTTTAATGTGTGCAAAACTTCTTCTTTATATGGTGCCAAATACCTTTTATTTATTTATTTTATTTTGACTGCGGTTGTCTGAACAGATGGGAGACGGGTTGGCTTTTAATTAATGTTACATAAATCAGCTTTGTGTCAGGGCCATTAACAGCCCTCTCCCCACTGTTTGAGGTGTTATTGCACCTGAATGTGTTTGTGTGTAATGTAATTAGCTCAAATGTCACTGAATGCAAAGAGAGACCACCCCTCACGCATTTAGGAAGAACAAATTCAGATGTTGGATTGGTCATTTACATTTCTTTAGTTTTTATATTGTTTGTTTATGTTACATGTATTTCCAATTAAGTATAAAAGTCAGCCCAATTTACGCTTTGTTTTCTCACACATGTACCCCTTAACAACCTCACTATTGACAAATAACAATGTTGTGGATTTAGGGCTGAAAATAACCCTGACATCCTGAGCAGATTCTGACCCAAAATGGAAATATCGTTTTTTTTGCTCTCAATCAGTTTTAGTCTGATAACATCTGAGGCCAAGAATGCTAGATTCTGTAAAGCTTCTTTAAATAACTCCACTATGTAATGCCACTACTGTATTTTCCTAAGTGTGTATGTGTGCACCCGCAGTCACGTGCACGTGCACGGCCAGGTGAGGGCACATGCCACAGCAGTGCTGTTTAGCAACCGTGTGACGATCAGTGTTTCTGCTCTGAGCCCCTGATATTACTTTGGACAGGATGAGATTTCAACCAGCGGAGCTCACCCATTTACTCTAAACAGAGGGACTGAGGGAAGACTCCCCTCCACGCATTTGTATAGGTCATCGGTTTCAACCATTTCCACCACACAATATTAAAAGGGTCAGTCAGTGGATAGGCAAGTACTTTTAAAACAGCTCACACTACTCTATTAGCAAGCTTCGAACAAAACTGTCCTACTTCACTTTCATGGTGGACAATGTTTTGGCATGCTTTTGCAGCTGAAACATATATTACAATCATCAATAACAGGAACTGGATAGTATATTAGCTTGGAATTACTATTAAGGATTTTTTGCAGAGTAGGACTCAAAGGTTTGACATTGCAGGAAAACACATTTCTGTGGTCCAGTTTCCAGCAGTAGTTTTGATGCTTTACTTAAGCCAAAGTAACGATAAATCAATGGAAAATATTCCACTAGTAAAAGTACAGAAATAATTTGACCTCAATCAAAAAAAATCAAAGTTCTTGCGACAAATCTCTCTAATTCTTCTTTATTATATAATAACTGCTTCTTTGGTGCAATTCTTGTAAGAATGAGCTGTGCGGGCATTTAAATTGATAAATAATAATAATCTCATGAAATTATATTCCTATATAGAACTAACAGTCTGGGCCTTTGAAAGAAAATAGAAACAGTATCAGTCAGATAACATTTTGCAACAACTTGTTAATTCCCTCAAATTGCTTGAGAGCAGGGAAAGTATGGGATTATTTTATTAACCGGCTAATTTGATATAAAAATCAATGGAGGCTGAGTTTACTTATTCTCTTTGTAGGAAAACCTACCATCCATGACTGCCACTGAGCTGAGTTTTATTTGTTAACTTAAAGGTGGGGTAGGTTAGTTTGGGAAACCGGCTCGAGATACACTTTTTGTTATATTCCATGGAATGCTCTTAACATCCCGATAGCAATGAATATCTTAAGTGCTTTGACAAAAAATCCATTAAAACATTTCATCTGTGGAAGCCGTAATACTGTAAAAAGCACGACCAGTTATTTTAGCCCGCCCGGCTAAAATAACTGGATGGCCTACCTGCCTGTCAGCCAGAAGAAAGACCTGCACCATCTTCATCCACGCTGGGCGTTGCTGTTATCACTTGCTCAGTGTCATTTAATTTGACCAAATGTCTTTACCTATGGTCTTTACATATACATTCATCTTCTGGTTAAAATTAAAATGTTTGTATAATCACTCTTTTATCTGTATTCTATGTGAAAATGTTAGAGATTCCATTCAAACTGTTGATTATTCATATCTTCCTCAGGAATAGTTTTATTTTTGAAATTACATTTATTTTTGCTTGATTTAGCTCTCTTAAACTCGTAGTTTTGCTTGATTCTGAGAAAGTGTTGCTTTATCTTTATGAAACAAAACTAATCCCATAGAAGACCCACAAATAAAAGTGCCAACATCTTCTCCTCAGTCTATTGGGGGAAAATATGACATTAGCACCATGGAGTGGTAGACTTTAATCAGATCCACTTAAGCTGATTGTCGAGAGGAGACCATGCAGGACATTTTGAAGTGTGTTTGATTAAATCAAACAGTGTAAGTGCAATTGTATTGTGAACATCCTTAGGATTGATTTATTATAAATGTAATGTTAAAGAAAAGCAGTACCTTTTTTTACATATTCAAAAAATAGATCTGAATTTGTTCAACATCATTTTATTATTTCTTACTATATGAAATATTATTATTACATATAAATGTTTTTGCATGTAACAGTAAAGTTTGCAACGCTCAAAACAGAGCTAAACAAACCAACATCATTAGCATTCATAGCATTAGCTTAATGAAAGTGTGTGACATAGCTAACCATATCTAAACTCCCCAACTCTTTATTTCAAGATTCTTCCAAAGGCAACTAATTAATGGACTTTGACAATCCGAAATTGTAAGTTATTCAGTTTTCACATGAACAAGGAAGCAGTTTAATGACAAAAAGTAGCCTAACAGCAGCATAACTGCTAACAAATACTAGCTATCATAGCAAAGCAACATTAGCTATAACTGCCATCTCAGGCCAGACACCATGGAGGTTTGAAGAATGTTAAAGCAAAATACCTTGTTCCAACCCTCACTATGGGACATAAAAAAAAAATCGCTGCGCATGTTTTAACATTGATTTAGTTCCATAACTGTAATATGACTTCTGCCCCTCAGATCGCAAGTTCCTCATCGCCAATGCCCAGATGAAGAACTGTGGCATCATCTACTGCAATGAAGGCTTCTGCCAGATGTTTGGTTTTGCCAGGGCGGAGATCATGCAGCAGCCCTGTACCTGCCAGTTCTTGGTGGGGCCCGGCACCATGAAGAGTGCCCTCGCCCAGCTGGCTCAGGCCCTGCTCGGCTCCGAAGAGCACAAGGTGGAGATCCTCTACTATGATAAGGAAGGTAAGACACTGGAGGAAAGGCAGAGTTGCAACCTCAGATACCTGGCGTCACAGTCCCAATAATCAGTATGTTTTGCTATCCAACTTCTGACAACAACCAAGCTTTTAAATCCCGAATATTAATGAAAAAAAAGTGGAAAATGAATTGTATCCACCAGATTATTTGTAAGTGTGCTAACTGGCTTTTGTGAGAACATGCTGACAACATGCTGTGTGTTTTCTGTTTATGAAAGCCAAATTAGAGATGAAACGCAATTCAAAATCAGTGAAAAGTTTGATAATCAGGCTTTAAATCATAGTGTGTCAGTGTGTTCTCAGCACAGCTTCCCCAGCAAAACCACGTTATGTTTTTTTCTTTGTTCCGAACCTCCAGTATTTATTCATACATTTGTTTGTATAACCCTAATCCCTACTCTACTCCTTCTTCAATATCGGTCCCATGCTTTTCTTTTCATATTTTCCACCTGTATTTTCTACAGTGCAAAGCTTGGGTTTTAGAAGAACATCTTTGTGCAAACTAAAATGTAGTTGTCATAGTTTGGAAAACAAGAAGGAATGAAAAGTGTAGAGATGGGGATATTAGATTTGTAAGAAATAACAGAGCAAGAATGACATTTAAACTTGTCAATCGTGGTATTTTATTGAACGCTCCTTCCTCTCAAAGCTTAATTTCCCTTAATTTCCTGCTGTCAGTTGCAGACTGAACCTGTGCTCAGGTCTGCATTTTGGCCTATTGATCTCTTTCACCTCCTTTTTCACCTTGTTATCTGCCACCTGCCCAGACGCACTGAGGCAGAAACACATGATAGGGGCAAGCAAACACACCAGGCTCAGGAAGATTACTGTCATCCACCATAAACACAAGTACATTTACTGTTTACCTACACAGATACACACACATGTTGCAACTTTGGACATGTGGGCATGGGCAGTCTATGGCACTGTTATCATGGAAATGCGATCAGCATGCAAGCTTAAATCCACTAAGCATTTACGTATTTGTTTTGTCTCATGCTCCCTGCTGTGCTTACAGACTGAAGAAGCAGAAAAAATTGATACAATGTGATTCGGCTGCATTCACTACCCGGCTGATTTTTTTCCATTATAGAAATTCCTTTGAAAGTATTTGTTAGAGTGTGTGTGTGTGTGTGTGTGTGTGTGTGTGTGTGTGTGTGTGTGTGTGTGTGTGTGTGTGTGTGTGTGTGTGTGTGTGTGTGTGTGTGTGTGTGTGTGTGTGTGTGTGTGTGTGTGTGTGTGTGTGTGTGTGTGTGTGTGTGTGTGTGTGTGTGTGTGTGTGTGTGTGTGTGTGTGTGTGTGTGTGTGTGTGTGTGTGTGTGTGTGTGTGTGTGTGTGTGTGTGGGTGGGGGTGGGTGTGTGTGTGTGTGTGTGTGTGTGTGTGTGTGTTGCTCGATTATGGCAAAAACATCACTTTATTTAAAAAAAAAATGTGAACGGCATGTTTTTAACAGTTGATTACCCTGAACTTTAAGTATAATTCAACTGAAAAACCAATAAAATAAATTTTTAAAATAAATAATAGTTTTATTTCGATTATGTTGTTTTCATAATCATTGCAAGCCAAAATCGTAATTGCGATTAAAATACGATTAATTGAGCAGCCCTAGTGTGTGTGTGTGTGTCTCCTTCCTCCCCCCCCGTTACTTTTTTTAGACCACTGATTGCAGAGTGAAGCGAGACCTGACATGTTTTGATCCTGTAGCCTTTTAGCTTTCATTGTTTCAAATCTGTGTCCCTCCTATTTCCCATTAAAATCATGCATTGTCAATGTCTCTGTCCCCCCCACCCCCACCCCCACGTAATATGCTAATTTGTTGGGGAGCTTGCTGATCTGTGTGGGGGTATAGCTCAGTGGTAGAGCATTTGACTGCAGATCAAGAGGTCCCCGGTTCAAATCCGGATGCCCCCTGTTTTTAGTTTTTTTTTAAGTCTATTTCCATCTCTTTCTATGTCAAAAGGTACCTGCAGACCATGCCTGGTGGACATTGTGCCCGTAAAAAACGAGGAAGGAATTGTCATCATGTTTATTCTCGACTTCCAGGAGCTGATTGATCCATCTCTCAAAAAGTCAGGCCTCAGGAACAGAGTCACCCAAGGACTGATTTACTGTAAAGTCTTTAACATATTTTATACCATATTAATGTTGCAACAGCTCACATGAATAACTGTAGGAATGATCATGTTTTGCTCCAGTGATTCACAATAATGAATATGTGTCATGTTATCATAGTGATCAGTGTTGACATCTTTGGTATTGCTGTATCCAAACCATTAGTTCTCTGTCATGAACATACCACATTAACATCTGATTTAATACAAAATAAATACATATAACATAACACAGGTTTTTCCTCTCAGGTCAGAATCGCAGGTTGAAGATGAGGCTGCCGATGCTCCGGTCAAGGCGACGACCTTCACTTTCCAAAGATCAATTTGAAGGAGTGGTAGTGGACTACTTGCAGGTGAGGTTGTGTACACCCACTCACAGCACACTCAAAGATAATGCAATCCTCTAATACTTAGTGACTGTAGCTAATATCTACAAACAGTACTAATACATATCTGCTTTGCATCGCAGTGACTCAATCTTTGATTTCACTTACAAAACATTAGGCTTTCATGAAGAGCATAAACCTAAAAGCAGTCTGCTCTAATTACATTTTTTTATAACCTTGCTGATTTCCCCCATATAAGTACAACCATTGTGCTGTTTCAAGTGTTAGCTGCCTCAAATAGCAGAAAGAATTGTTGAAATTTGAGGACTGATTATTCAGCTGAAAGTACACTAACAGGAAGAATGAGTGGGAAAATCCATTATTGAGCTTGCCTTTCTCTTCTCAGAATCTCCTTGTTCTTTCAGAGTAACTGTTCACTGTTTTCATTCATCACTTCTAGTGCAGAATATTTCCTGGAAGTCAGTATACCTGACCGAAACTGTATTGGATAAGACAAATGTACACTTTGAGTCTCTTTGGCAGGGATGAAACAGTCTTACAGGACTAGTGCCGTGTTGTAAGCTACACGTTTATTTTCTAAAACAATTGATTATTTCTAAAATTATTCTCTGTACTCCATAGTAGGGATGGGATGAAATAGTAAATCGATAAAACTTCTAATACGTTTATTGTGGTGAATTACCATTATCCGGATAATCATAAATATCCTCACATGAACGAAGGATTGCTGTCATGGTAGGGAAGTTTTAAAAAGAGTCTGATTAAAAAGAAATACATTAAATATTATTTAAGAAGGAACAGACTCACACAATATTGGTGTTTAATATGTATCCTAACCTTAAGTGCTGTTTTAATCCTATTTTACTGATTATTTGGATAATATTGCAAATATTTTGCCGAAGATAATCATGACAGTAAATTATCAGATCATCACATTCCTACACTTAAAACGTGGCTCCTGTTCTCTGTCCGTGACAGCCAAACAGCGAGGAAGTCCCCCTCAGAGAGTTTCGGATCCCGTCCAAGGAGAGCTGCATGCAGTCTGAGACAGAAGCCCTGATAGAACAGGACCTGGACCCCCCCTCCCCTGCAGCCCAGCCCTCCACCAAGCGGCGCTCCCTGCTGACAGACCACCTCAACCCCGGGAATGCCTTCCCCCGAGGAGCCTTACCTCTGAGCTGTTCTCGGGACAGTGTCCGCAGCCTCAGACGATCCTCGTCACTGGACGACATCGATGGCATGAGGGCAGAATGGAGCGATCGGCCTGGAGACTCCCGAACCAACAGTAGCGAGTGTCTGGCTTTGTGGTTAGAAAACAGGAAATTACGTAAGTTGAATCATATATGACCTGTCATTTTGAAAAGAAATGATTGAACGATTGTTTCCTTTGTCTAAACACAAATATGGTCTTTTCAATGTTGTTAAAATAAACTAATAGCTACAGTCTTTGAGACTGAAAGGGTTATTAAAAGAATAAATACACATCACCTTTGCAAATGTGGTTCATTAAGAAATTACTATCAATAAGCCTTTCTCCAAAACTGATAATTTTTACAATGAGGATTGAACGATGAAGGCAGAAAAGAGGTTTACCCCACCAAGGCCATTATATTATTTACTTGTACAAGTACATCCATGTATACAGGTATAATTGCATCTATAAGTACACATCAGAAATCATCATTATCAAACAGCAAAGGTAAAGAAAAAATCCGATATCCAACATCCATAACTCAGTGCGATTCAATCTGAGCATGTGCTGCTTGTTCCAGCAGAGACACAATCAATCCCTCTGTCTTTGTGTGTATGATTGTGTGTGGGTCTGTGGTACTTTTGTGGTAGAATTGTGCATTATCGCACATATATCCTTCTATTTCTCTTGTTATTTTCTGAAGTATCTTTTGGAGTCTAACATTTCTTTCATTTTCACCATGTGTTAACGCCTGTATGCCCATCTGTGTCTTGAGGCTGAGGTGAAATGCTGTCCTGATAGTGGACACAAAACCTCTTATATTTTAGTTTTAACATTTGGTCATGAATTGACATCCCCACACACAGCTAATGTAAAAGATCATATTATTATGTGTTCTGTTCTTTTTTATTTGTATTCACATCTGTATAATCTGCATGAATGTTCTTGATCTGTGCTGATGTTGCTGCTCTCTGCTGCAGATCTGAAGCCGAGCGTTTTGAACTCCACGTCAGACTCGGACCTGAAGAGACATCGAACCATCGGCCGCATTCCTCAGGTTACTCTCACCTTCGGCTCGGACAGGATGAGACCTCCTTCGCCACCGGAAATTGAAATCATTGCACCCAGCAAGATTAAAGAACGAACTCAAAACGTCACAGAGAAGGTCACACACGTCACTCAGGTAAGTCAAGCCCATTAACATCTCAGTGAAGAAAGATAGGCGATAAATCCTATTTGCCTTTATTTATTTCTATTTCAATCGTTCTTTGGTCAAAGTTACTGGACACAGTATTGTTGTCGGTTGCTTCCACCTATTTATTGTTCAAAAATGTAATTTTGTGACCTCATTTAAAGTAATTTGGAGTACTTTTTCAATTCGAAATTATTAACATCATTTACCAAATAATTTCTGTTCCAAAGAAAAACCGTTAAGATGGAGAAATAGAATATAAATTCATTTGAATCCTGACAAATATAACACACAACTTAATTGACTTAATACAAAAACAAATCAGGTGAGATGAGTCCACTTGTTCAGTGCAGTTTCCTTCATTTCTGGAATTGTCTACATCAGTATCTCTACCATGAAGACAGAAAATAAGACAGATTGTTGCACTGGAATCAATGTTGTTTTGTTCATGGAAATTATTAAGTGGAAATAAAATGATCTCCTGTTTTTATTATTATTTATGAATTGGATTTATGTTTTGCTTGTTTGGATGGAAAGTTTTGTTTGATTTGTAGGATTAATGTATTTTGATAACTTCAGGTTTAGCCTCATATTTAGAGGTTTTCTCAAAAGCTTAGTCAAGTAGCTATTTTCCCTGAAACGAAACACTTCACATCACATCACGTTACATCTCCTGTCATCCTGCAGGACACGTCCAGGGCTCCAGGGCATTATCTCCTTGCGCTGTCACCTTCATCATTGTCTCTGTACATAGTTCAGACAAAGACGTCTAAAAATGTTTGCTTGCTGCTGGCTCATTGAAGATGCTAAAAGACATCTGCAGTCACAGGGTGAAAGTGTGAAAAAAGAATCTCACCTGAGGTGTGAGCCACCTGTCTTCACACCACTGTGCGTCAGTGCACATTTTGGGCATACTGTAACCTCACACAGAGACGTGATGAAAAAAACACGGTGGACTTTTATAAGTTTCTGCTTTTAAAATGTGGCTCTAAAAGCGGTCCCTATCTGAATGTTGAAAATGGAGAGTATAAATCAATTGGATAAATTAAAGCCTTAAAAACGCCCCTGCACTTAGAGAACACTTTCTAAAAAACAAACTGATGCACACTTTTGTATAAGCTTATGTATCTATGTTAATATAAAATCATAATCTTAGGTAGCTCTTAACTTAAGCCGTTTGATAAATGTTGTGGTATACGAAGCACAATTGTCACAGAGTAATGAAATAAAATGATTCACAGTAGTAACAACTTAGTATTGTAAGTACTTGAGTCCAAAGAACTACATTAACATAAGACAGGCCGCGGTTCGTCTCATGTGAGAAACCAAATGTCAACGTTCACTTATTTGAATTTACATCTGCATGTTAAATAACTAAACTTGACATAACCAGACCAAGAAAGTTTGGTTGCGTTTAGTGTGTTTTGTCTTTGAATATACAACATTAATGATATGTTTAAAAATCCAACCTTAATCCGGTAGAAATAGGAAGGTATTCAATCTAAAAGTATTCTTCATAAAGAATTGCCACTATCAGACATTCAACATGATTATTACTATGAGTAAATAAAGGAAGTTCGGAAAGGGGAGGTTTTAGTGCTTTCTCGTTTCACATCTGGATTTGTTGTTTTTTTACAGTTTTGCGTTTACATAGGACAAACAAAAGAATGAGTACTATTCCCTGATATACTTGCAGCTCCCTTGATAGGAGATCACTCCTTCACACCAGTTGGCTGAGTGGTATCAACGGCCAGCTGCACAATGTGGAGCAACATGACTTCTGTGGCCCTGGAAAGACTGAAAGGAAGAACAGAAGGCCTCATAAAATGCCTGGCAGGAACACTTAACTTGTTATCTTTGCTGACATCATGTACAAGTTTAGATAAAGAGTGTTCCTCTGTGTGAGTAAGCGGTGGGTTGCTCTTTGATATGTTTTTGTTGGGAGGTAGAAAGCAGAAAGTTATTAGAACTATCTGTCTCTGTTATGTCTCCGGCTGACAGACCACACACAGGAAATGTTCTCCTGTTTCCAGCACAAATCAACCTGGTGTTTTAAGTAGCTGTTTTTACATCATAGTGATTTAATTAACTTGAAGAAATGTGTCTCCTAATAACAGTTTAATTACTTTTTGGACATTTAAACAGACTAAATGACATTAAGAATGATTATTTGTCAGTATAAAAGGTATCTTGGCAGACTAGAGTACTGTCCTCCCCCTTGGGTGTGTGAGGGTGTATGTGGTGATGGTGTGAGTGTGATTGGGGATCACAGTCTGAAGCTGTCTGCAGGAGTGTGGAGAAGTCCCGGTGAGATACTGTATAGATATGAAAGCGAGTAAAAAGGGCAACAGCTGTGAGGCTATTGAGTGGCACTCGCTGCCTGATGCCAGTGACCTTGGTGTCTGGAGCTAATGGAAGTGGAGGGCAGTGGGGATGCTCTCTGTGCATCCGTCAGACCTCTAACTCTGCTAATAGAACCACACTGCAGTCTTCTATAGAGTGTTTATGTGCTGATAAGGGTAGACATTTCTTGTGAATTGGGTAAAAATATTAACTTTTTATATAATTGTATATCTTTGAACAGTCTAATGTGACATCTTATTTCATATGTGCTAATTTGCCTACATTTCCAGAACAGAACATTACATAAATGCAGGTTCAAAATGCAGGTTTAATTTGTTAACATATTAGAGTCAAAGGTCTGTACAGAATGATATTTTGTAAATCTCTTTTTCTATTGCTTCAGTAATCAGAAAATATTGTCAACTGTCAAAAAAAACAAAAACATTCACCATTATTTAAGATAAGATAAGATGTAATTTATTCATCACAATTTGGGAAGACATTTTGTTTCAGCAGCATAAAACAAAACAAGGCATTGCACATCATAACAAATTAAACGAGTAGAAATATACAATTCTAAAATAGAAACATCTCAAAATAGAAATAGAAATGAACCAGCATTAGAGAGTAAGACAAATATCAGGCTTTGAATGATACATTAACAAACCCCCCTGTAAAAACCTTCAGAATACAGAGAGGGATACAGATGTACATGTTGGTGTTTGTAAGTGCTGTAGTGGAGCTTTCCGAAGTTTGAAAACATATTTTTTTTTTGAAAATGTCCTTCAAGCATTTGTATTGTAAAACTCCATACATCTTGCAAGACATATCAGGTGAACAGTGTACCATTTTAAAGTCTTTTATATCCCCATGAAAACTCCCGAAATTGATTATTATAATTATGTCCTAAAATGGTATATTAAGATATGCAATGGAGGCATTATCTAATGCTAATCTACATAAAAATGTGCTAGTAAAATGTATCCCTTGATGTATATTTTGGAGGTTTTTGTAACCCCTGAAAGAGGACATGATATGGGAGCAAAATAGCCCAAAATCTCAAAGTTATTTATGGCTGTATTGTCTTGCCCATAGACCAATAGTCATATCATATTCATGGGGTCACGGACGAATGTGAAGCCATGAAGGTCAGGTTTTAGGTCACAGTAATCATTGCTGCTGTCATATTGGAAAAAAAATGGTAGCATTGGTCAATATATCGAGTTTTCAAAAGAAGGATCATGTGAATTAAAAGTTACTCAATCTATAAACACATTTTTAGTTTTATTTTGCTTTTATCACGTTATACTGTACAATAAATGTGTTAATTTTCTTGTTTTTATAATTGGATTTCGATTGGCACCTTACAAAAAGGGAAATGAAGGTTGCTATTGATCTTTGGCATATTGATTTGTCTGCATAACATGAAGCACACAGTGTGATTCACCAGACTGTGGCTGTAAAACACTGGTAACCGTAGGCAGCAGAAGTGTTTTTATGCTGCCCCCTAGCTTTGAATTAGCTTATAACAGGAGACCTCACAGGAACACACATTACATCTAATTTAGCTGACATTTTTGTCCAAATAAACTTACAAAACAGTCCAATTGGCTGTATTAGTTCCACAAAATATGGTTTTTGGCCAGATTTCTGGCCGCTGTGAGATTTCTTTGAGTGAAATCTGAAGGAAAATCAGGCTTCCGCTATCAACAGTTAAGAATAAAGTGTGGAGTGCTAAAGCAAGGCTATTTCTGCTTTAAGTCATTATTGTTTGCGGACGCCATCATTCAAATAGCCAATAGATCATTTTTGTTATGTTTAAAGGAGGATCCTATTGTGAGGGCCGGACTACAGGGAGGGAGGAGAGAGAGAGAGAGAGAGAGAGAGAGGGAGATACAGAGAAATTGATAGGGGTTTCCTCCCCCCTCTGTATCTCTCAGTCTACTGCTGTTAAACCGAACGCGCTTCACCATGAGCTTCAAGCTTAAACTGCAGCCTGTGAGTACCTCAGCCTTACTGGGTCTCTCAAGCCACCTGGTGTCCTCCCAACACTCTGCCTTTCCCTGTTGAGCTCCACTTCACTGTTTGTTTGTTTCTTGTCACCTCTCCTCCTCTTTCTCCCTCTTTTGTCCTCATATCTTCATGCTCCAATTTGCCCCTTCCTGCTCACCTACTGTAACTGCACAGGTGAGCAGCTTTGTCCAGGTTAGGCTTATGCAAAGGTTGTATCTCTTTGTTTGGACAGTTTTTACACAATGCGTCTGAGTTGCTGCTCTTTTAGGTTTACTTTAAGGGGTTTAAAGCAAAGAAATTGCTGTGTTTTTGTGTTAAGCGTGGAATAAGACATGACACGGAGGATGCATCGAAGAATTGTGTGTTTTACATTTCTGTAGTTCTTTATGGTTGAAGTTTTGCAAAAATAAAATTCACTGAAATAATAATAATAATAATACTACATGGGATTTGTCTAATGCTTAAAGACGCTTGAAATGAGTTACATGTGACAGATTTGTTTTTAATATCAGATCATCGACAGTCCAGCCTGTGAGTATTTACTAAGCTGTTATTTCATGTAATGTCCTAGAAGCAGCAATTTCATATGTTTCAAAGTTGCTTCATTATAAATCCGGTTCAGTCTTTAAGCTTTCCTTTTACTTCCCACCTCAACTATCAGCCTCTACCATATATATATATATATATATATATATATATATATATATATATATATATATTAAAATATTGAAACAGTAAACTCTTGCAATGTTAATTATAAAGTCAGAGAAGTGACCCAGAGCTGTTGCGTGCGAACTGGTGGTGGCAGTTGTTCTCTGGTTGTCATTATGAAACAGAACTGCGAACAACATCAATAACAACATTTCCTGGATGAGTGAATTTTTGCTCGTGTTTACATTCTCATTAGCATGTTGTCTTTTCACATCTGTTCAGCTACTGTGGTCAGTTGCTGACACACAAAGAAGTGCCAGAGGTTTGTGTGTTCAGTAAATCCTATGAGGTCTCCCACTATAACATATTTTATTTTACTATGCCCTGTCTATTGCTCATTAAAAAACAGAATAAGGGTGGAAGCTAACATCCCTCTGTCATGAAAGGCCTGATATCCTGGAAAGCTGTACAAGCCACCATTATTCCTAGAAAACCTAACTTCATTTATTACCACCCTCGTTTTTTTTCACCAAATATGGCCAAGGACAAAATTAGTAATATTTTGAATGTGCAATTTACTTTGACTATGTCTATTTTTTGGCTCTCAAGCTACTTGTCATACAAGTCCTGCAAATGTTGTTATGGTTATTATGCAAATCAAAATACTAATTAGAGTCTCACATCTCTCATGGGATAGTTGGTCAGCTTGAGCATGGATGTAAGCAGTGGGACAACAGAAATATACAATTTGTCGGGAAACATTTGTAGGACTTGGATTTTTTATTGGCAGTAAGTACAAATATAATGTCAAAACTATGTTTTTATTTTTGGATTATCACCTGAAACTAAGAAACCTTTTGTCTTTAAAGGAGTTCTTCATTGATACAAAGTGGCAGGTCTGCCATATTTCAAAAAGAGCCCAGATTGGACAAACTTAAAACTGCTCTATAAATGGCCTTCACATTTGTACGTTACCTGAAGTTCATATAATAACTACATGAATGGATGGGAGAAGTGAGCTTAGTTGATTGCAATCTGAAACCTCACCACTAGATACCATTAATCCTACTCACTGCTATTTTAAATCTGCCAAATATATATCTGTAAAATTACTAAATTAAATTACTCCTCTGCATGGCTCCTAATCAATGCCGGCACTTATTCTGGTCGACAATTGATCTGACTTCTAGTAGAAGGGGGTCACATGGGGCAACATCGGCAAGTGAAGATGCAAGGCGCAATTTAAAACAGCAGTCAGTGATTTGATTGTGCCTGTAGAGAGCGGACAGAGCTTCAGTGTCAGCTGAGTTTGGGTTTTTTGTAGAAGTCTTTGGTTTTTCTGCAGAACTTGATGCAGGAAAAATCCTAAAAATGTCCAGATCATGTCATACGCTCATAGGCCAAACACAAGCGTTGTTTGTGGGTTTTTTGCTGCTTTATGAAATGTGCATATTGGGAAACTCACTCAGTGTGCTCTGTTGGTGAACATATTTTTAGGAAGTTATCACTTACTTTTGAATCCCTTGACCTGTCAGCAAGATTGGCTTTGACACTTTTTATGAAGAAACTTATTTTTAGCTCACATCTATAAAGAACAGTCTTTCACACTTTGTATCCTACTGAGTTACCTCTATTATTAATAACACTATCATTATCCTGTCCATCTCTTTAGGTGTTGTCTCTCGGTGCTGACGTTCTGCCAGAGTACAAGCTCCAGGCCCCTCACATCCACAAATGGACCATCCTTCACTACAGTCCCTTCAAAGCAGTATGGGACTGGGTCATCCTGCTGCTGGTCATCTACACCGCCATCTTCACACCATACTCGGCCGCCTTCCTTCTCAACGAGGTGGAGGAAGAGCGGAGGAGAACGTGCGGCTACACCTGTGACCCGCTCAACGTAGTGGACCTGGTGGTGGATGTCATGTTCATAGTGGACATCCTCATCAACTTCAGGACCACCTACGTCAACCAGAACGATGAGGTGGTCAGCCATCCCGGACGCATCGCGCAGCACTACTTCAAGGGCTGGTTCCTCATCGACATCGTGGCCGCCATACCCTTCGATCTGCTCATATTCCGCTCGGGGTCTGAAGAGGTGAGAAAGAAGGGGAGACATTGGCCTTTTGTCTACTTTTACTACCCAATGTTGTGTGAAAAAGATAAACACATTTTCTTTCACAACAGACACAAGGTCAAACTACCAAACCGGTCTCTCTGTGCAGCAACTAACGTTATTGATGACTCTGTTAAAAGGGATATTTGGTGTATTACCTAGATGGCAGTCGGCAAACCTCAAGTTTTGAGATAAAATAGAATTACTAGCATGGAAAATAATCAAAATAGCATTGTTCACTAGTCACTTCAGTTCAAATAGCGTTGTTGACTATTTTCACACGGGTGCAAATAGCATCTGCCTTAATGTTTATGTAAAATAACGTTAAAGCGGTTTTAAATATAATATTAAAAAAATATGGCTTACACATATGCCGATATTTATGTATATTTTGGTAGCTTCAAATATGTTTTGCTTGTGCCCTCAACCACAGCTTTAATTCATTCATAATAAAATGACTATGTTTTTGATATGTGCATCATAAAACCCCACTTAGTGCTGCACAGCACAACTCTAACCAGTTGTTAGCGCTTGAGATAAAGTGAGTTGTCTAAACCTCTTTTTCTCCAATGTACATGGCACATGTTTGGTTGATTATCCGTTTTTTTTCTCTGACTGGCCTTCCAAGAAATCTGAATTATTATATCATAAATTGGGGCTTGGAACTTTGCAAAACAGGTCATTAATTAAACTGCATTTATTTTAGGTTTTTGCTTCACAAATAATTTGATAAAAAAAAATTATAATCTGAATTTTAATTCTTTGCATGGTCGAAACTTTTAATTTCAATAAACTTTATATCTGCAGCAAACAAATTTGTGTTTATTTATTTGATCATATTTTACACTGGGATTAGGATTGCTAATATTTTCATTTCATTTCAAACCTTTATTTAACCAGATTGGTCCCATTGAGATCATAGATCTCTTTTTAAAGGGAGACCTGCAGCATATAGGTTCCACATGAAACATAAAACAATAAAGGACATTATACATTATATTTACAGGATACATAGTTATAGACATTTACAAGTGCCCATTGTATCGGCAAGCATTTCATTTACCCTAGCTTTAAAAACATGCAGAGGAATGAGATTGCTCAGTTTCAATTCTTGCTGAAGATTGTTCCAAGCAAGTGGAGCTGCGCACATAAAAGCTGTCTTACCTGAGACAGTCCTTGCTCTTGGCACATCTAACAAGACCACATCATGTGACCTCAGACAATAGCTGCTTGCAACTCTCTGTGTTATCAGCGAGCAGATATAATACGGGAGTTTACCCAACAAAGCTTTATAGATAAAAGTGTACCAGTGACTGAGCCTCCGTACAGAGAGAGATGGTAAACCTGCCTTGGTATACAGTGTACAGTGATGTGTAAGCGCTTTACAATTTGTGACAAATCTCAGAGCACTGTGATACGCAGCATCCAATTTGCTCAGGTAATTGGCAGGTGCATTCATATACAACAAATCCCCATAGTCCAGCACAGGTAAAAAGGTCACAGTGACTAGCCTTTTCCTGGCCTCAAGCGAGAAACAGGACTTGTTTCTGAAAAAGAAACCTAGCCTAACCCTCAGTTTTTTTAGCAGGTTATTGACATGAAGTTTAAAAGAGAGACAATCATCAAGCCAGATACCAAGGTATTTGTAACAGGCAACAACTTCAAGTTTTGTTCCTTGCGTAGTTACAATATCTAAAACAGGCTCTGGAGTCTTTTTAGCTTTTGAAAAGAGCATTACCTTGGTTTTCTCAACATTTAAAAGAAGCTTTAGTTCAGAGAGCTGAGTCTGAATAGTGTTAAAAACAGCTTGTAATTTAACAACAGCCTCTTTAATGGAGGGACCTGCACAATACATCACAGTATCATCCGCATAAAAATGTAAAGTAGCTTCATCCACATTATCACCTACACTGTTAATATATATGGAGAATAAAAGTGGTCCTAAAACAGAACCTTGTGGTACACCATTAGAAATGTTTAACCACTCAGAAGACAGCCCATCAAAGTGAACACATTGGGACCTTTCAGAGAGGTAGTTCACAAACCACCCCACTGCATGGCTGGATATGCCTATACTGAGTAGCCTCTGCTTTAAGATGCGATGATCAACGGTGTCAAACGCTTTGGAAAGGTCAATAAACAGAGCTGCACAACTCTGCTTATTATCTAAAATAGTAGGGATGTCATTTACCACTTTCATTGTCGCAGTGATGGTGCTGTGTTTCTTTCTGAATCCTGACTGATGTTTAGACAGGATATCATTTATACATAAAAACTCCTTTACTTGTTCACTCACTAAGCGTTCGAGCACCTTAGCCAGAACTGACAATTTAGAGATTGGCCTATAGTTATTTAAAATAGTTGCCTCCCCTCCTTTCAGTAAAGGCAAGACATAAGCAGACTTCCATACTTTTGGAATTGTGTTTGTGCTGAGGGAGAGGTTAAAAAGAGAAGTAAGAGGTGGAGCAATAAAATCTGCAGCTATCTTTAAAAAGAAAGGTTCTACGTTGTCCGGGCCAGCCGGTTTCCTAGGATCTAACTTGGATAATGCTTCATGAACAATACCAACAGTTAAAGGAGTAAAACTGAAAGGGTTTTCCAGACCACATTGTTCAGAGTCAAGGATTGGAGCGTTCACAGGAGCCACACAGCCAAACAGAGAGCCACAAGACACAAAATGCTTATTAAAACAATTTAGCATAGTAGCCCTACAATTTAGCACAGTAGCCCTAATCCCTATCATTAACATGATGTCCACTCTCTCTTCAACAGCCTCAGACAACAACTCTGATTGGATTACTGAAAACAGCGCGACTGCTGAGGTTGGTCCGAGTGGCCAGGAAGTTGGACCGTTATTCAGAATATGGAGCTGCAGTCCTTTTCCTCCTCATGTGCACCTTTGCCCTTATTGCTCATTGGCTGGCCTGTATCTGGTACGCCATCGGCAACGTGGAGCGAACCGGTTCAGCCCGCATCGGAGGCCTCAAGATCGGCTGGCTGGACAACCTGGCGGACCAGATTGGTAAACCGTTCAACGACAGTGATCCAGCTGCAGGTCCATCCACCAAAGACAAGTATGTCACAGCCCTGTACTTCACCTTCAGCAGCCTGACTAGCGTGGGTTTCGGGAATGTCTCACCCAATACCAACCCAGAGAAGATCTTCTCCATCTGTGTCATGCTTATTGGCTGTGAGTTGAGTGGGATTGAGACTAAAATCAGACGGCCCTCTTAAACAAATAAAAATAAATACAAAATTGTACATTTATCTTTGTATCATCAATTGTTCCATCATAAACAAATGTCTGTCATCTGTCCCAATCAGCTCTGATGTATGCCAGCATCTTTGGTAACGTGTCGGCCATCATTCAGAGACTGTACTCAGGAACGGCACGGTACCACACCCAGATGCTGCGGGTCAAAGAGTTCATCCGTTTCCACCAGATCCCAGGCAGCCTGAGACAGAGGCTGGAGGAGTACTTTCAACATGCCTGGTCCTACACCAACGGCATCGACATGAACGCTGTAAGTCATTTAGAAAATTCATCAGACACATGATGTGTAGTAGAATTAATAGCCCTATGTTTGTGTAAAAAGGAAATTGTTTAGACAGTTGAGAAAGATGGAGTTGTTGTTGTTGTATGCTTTTACATCAAAACTTTCAATTAGAAAGGCTGATATTTATTGTTAACTATGTTGGGGTATAGCTCAGTGGTAGAGCATTTGACTGCAGATCAAGAGGTCCCCGGTTCAAATCCGGATGCCCCCTGTTCACCCATTGTGATCCTTTTGTCTACATAATCCCAAACCACAACTGCCACCCAGCTGGAAAACATTTTCAGAAGAGATGACAATGCATGTTTACTTTGCTTCACAATCTCTATTTTGAGAGATTTTTTTCTTAAACCTGTTTTTGGATTCATACCTGCTACTGTGTAGATCAGGGGTCTCAAACTCAAGGCCCGGGGCCAAATCCGGCCCGCGATTTCATTTTATGTGGCCCCGCAAGAGCTTGCAAAGAATATATTATGTTTATTATATGGTTACATGCCACTTTACAGAAGCAGGTTGCCCATAAACTACATGTCCCACAATGCATCTCGTTTTGTGACATGCGCACTGAAGAGACTTGCAATTATTTGCCCTGGACTTCTGCTTTCAGACATAGTTTTACTAAGTTATAATCCTATCCAATAATAATCCAATTCAGAGGCAATAATGTAATATAATACATTATTTTATATATATATTATATATTTATATAGTTACAACCGGCCCTTTGAGTGCAACCTTTATGCGAATGTGGCCCGCGATGAAATTGAGTTTGACACCCCTGGTGTAGATCAAATCAAACCTCACTCTGACTGTAATAGGCAGGGGGTATAGCTCAGCGGTAGAGCATTTGACTGCAGATCAAGAGGTCCCCAGTTCAACTCTGGGTGCCCCCTTCACATTTAAATAAACACCAGGGTTTCCTACCGAGCTGATGCTTTGGGAGACTTAATTTGCACTGAGGATGTGCGTCACATCGCTGGTTGGGACAGCTGCTAACAGCACTGGAGCATGTCACAGCCAGAGAGCAGCATTAGCGCCTGTCAATTCAATGTGAGAGTAGATAATCACTTAGAGCTACTGTCATTTGTGCCCGGGCCAAATCAATCTGCTCTCTTTCTCTCACCCCATATTTTAATTATTATGCACCTTTTAAACTCATTTTCTATGTTTTGATACACGCTTTTAAAGATCCAGGACACATGCAGGTAAAAATAAAATAATAATTCCGAAGTTACCCAATGCCCTCTGTTGCCCTGCAGGTTTTAAAGGGTTTCCCTGAGTGTCTTCAGGCTGACATCTGCCTCCATTTGAACCGGTGCTTGCTGCAGAACTGCAAAGCTTTTCGAGGTGCCAACAAAGGCTGCCTGCGAGCTCTGGCCATGCGATTCAAGACCACCCACGCCCCACCGGGTGACACGCTGGTCCACAGTGGGGACATTCTTACCGCCCTCTACTTCCTTTCCAGAGGTTCTATAGAGATCCTTAGGGATAATGTGGTGGTGGCCATACTAGGTGAGTTGCGCGCCAAAGTGGAGGTTCTGCTTATTTGGTCCTTTTTTCTTAGTAAGATTATCAATTTCATTGGTTTCTCATTTATGTTTTAAAAAAACATTTTACTAATGCAATATGAATGCACACTACAAAAAATCAAAACCAAATCACGATGGATATTTTTGCATATGGCCATATTGTGTCTCTTTATTGGTCACTCTTTCGTCTCTTTACCACAAAACCCCAGCCACAACTGACGCTGTCGTTTTCACCACACACACACACACACACACACACACACACACACACACACACACACACACACACACACACACACACACACACACACACACACACACACACACACACACACACACACACACCCTCTGTGTGATGTGTTGCCAGAGGTGCTTGGGCATAGCTCCACTTCCATTCCACAGTATCATTGATCATCAATAGGCCCAGTACTCAGAACCAGGCAGCATACTGTAGGTCATCTCTTTTCCAGCCTCTGTTTGAGGGATCATTCTCTTGTTTTGAGCAGCAGTGCTGATGAATATCAGTGCTACTCTATTGCTGGGTGTGGCATACCTGTGCCTTGTGGTGATTAAATAAAAATAAGATTAAAAATGTCAAATATGTTATTATCATATTATTTTAGGTGGGTGCTTAGGCCATGAACAGAAACTTATTTTGGACCATTTCTGCCTGTTTTATCTTTACCCATTAACACATTTACAAATAACATTATCAAAAGTGATACAGAAATACTTTTGATAATATGTGGGCACACCAATAAAATACATGTTTAACGCTAAACTGCTTAGTGTTGTGTACAGCGTTACTTTTGACAACATTAAGTGATTGTTACTATTTTCCCATGCTCTTCTTTCCTGTTGCTGTGCTGTCTGTAGGGAAGAACGATATATTTGGTGAACCCATCAGTCTTTATGGGAGGCCAGGCAAATCCAGCTCTGACGTCAGGGCTTTGACCTACTGCGACCTTCACAAGATCCAGAGAGAGGACCTGCTGGAGGTGATGGACATGTATCCTGACTTCGCTGACAAGTTCTGGGCCAACTTGGAGATCACATTCAACCTGAGAGATGTAAGTTCCACCAGAGCTACACATAAGCCCCCATTCTTCTTCTTCATCTTGACTCACCATCATAACAGGTTGTTCTGATTTTAAAAAGAAAAGGCCCATAGTTGCAATAAATATAAATACACAAACACAATGATGTGAAAATATTCAAAGACTGTACATTTCCTTTAAGCATGAGATCAGGTCAGTTTATTTTGAATTACTGAAGCTGATATGTATCAGGCAGATAGAATACATCTACCAACCCCTGGCAGGGACTCTGATTGTGACTACCGGCGGACAAGGCGTCGGAGAAGATCCCTGCGTCGCCGAAACCGACCAGGTGAGTGAGGGGCGAGGCTTAACATATTTCCATTATGTTTCTGTGTTGTGTTACCTCCAGGGTTCGTACAAAATGTTTGATTGTAATCATAGTCTGGTGTTTAATTTAAACAAAAATAGGGGACCTTTAAATTATCATAGTAAAACATAACATTTGTGTTAATGTGAGCTGCTTAAAATACATACACTTCTGTAAACTTTATGTTTTCAAATGGAATTTGTAGTAACAACTTAGTTGTCCTTTTGAAGGCTTTTAGACTCCGGAAATATTTGGTAAAGGTATTTTGGAAGTGCTTGAATTTTACTGTAATATATTTTATCCTGGGGACCCTGTCACACAGACGGCATGGACCGTGAAGACTCGTACCCCGATCAGTCCTGCACAGTAGCCAACCACCACCAAGGAATGATGGCAGGATCCCATTGGGAAGACATATGCAGCAGTGCTAGCAACTGTTCGCAGTCTAGTGATGAGGAGATGAGGCCTGTGGGACACAGCAAGGGGGAGCTGTACCCCACACCGAGGGATACCAGAGACTACCCCCCCGTGGTCAACGTCCTGCCGCACAGTGGACCCTCAGCTGGGATGGGCCCGCTTGTTGACCCCGGAGGACCACAATACTCAGGTGAAGACTTCCTGCGATTCTTTACCCGTCATGTCTTGTTATAACCTTAAAACAAACTCAACACAGAGGTGTACCAAAAATAAATATGAAATCACAATTACATCAGTTCCCTCTTAGATTTCTTCCTGAGATCTTACCTTAGGTAATGAGGTTGAGTAAATAGAGTTGTAATATTTTTTAAAGATATTAAAACTATTTGGTCCAAGTCCAAAGTCCAAGAGTTAATTCAATGTTACAAACTGTAATGTAAATAAAAGACACACTTTAAACTAAACTAAATTGTAATCTGAATATGAAATCAAGGTAGAAAATGTTTAGAAGGTTTTTATTGTTTTTCAAAGTGTACCATACTTTAGTGCATTTTTAAATGTTACCTTTTATCCAAGTGGCTGCAGTAAAGTCATATTGTAATAATGACATTTGATATGATTTAAACTTCAAGAACGACATAAAATTGTCAATATACTTAAAGTTACAACCCAACCAATACTTGTAAAATGGAACTGAAACGACATACAAAGGAAAGTAAAAGTACAAATGAAAGAACAAACTTCAAAATGAATTTATAAACAATTAAACATCAGATTACGCCTGCTCTAAAACTAGAACAAAAACTACAAGAATGGAATAAAATGGAAAAAGGTGTTATTATATTTATATGAATAAGAAATATAAAAAAAAAGACAGTCTGGATTTCTAACATATTGTATTATCTCTTACTATAATTATTATTATTTCTTGAATAAGAAACTAAAAAGTACCTCACATATGAACAGATGATTTCTCCTTCTTGGAAACAGCAGCAGCCCCGATCAGCATGTCCGGCCTGTACGGCTACTGGCCGGACCGCAAAGCCAGCCAGTTCTCAGAGAGTCAGAGACGAGCGTCCTCAGTCAGAGCCAGCTTCCAGCGTCCACCCTACCCTGAAGCTCGACCCAGCGAGCTGGGGACCAGACTGGATCTGCTGCAGTCCCATTTGAACAGGTGAGCTGGTTAAATGTTTACTTTTTTAAAGTGGTAAAGAGGGGGCACCCGGATTTGAACCAGGGACCTCTTGATCTGCAGTCAAATGCTCTACCACTGAGCTATACCCCCACTGCAAACCAATAAACAGATGTTGGCTTTTCTTTCCATTTCACAGCCAATGTTTACTTTAGCGTCACCATTATAATACTTCTGGAAACTCCTCCCTGCCTCTCCTGCTGTGTTTGCTTATCAGTTCCCAGCCGATAGTGTTCATGGTGGTAATGTGAGCTGCATTTGTATTGAAAAAAGGGAGGAGATAGAAGAGGATACAAAGACAAAAAAAATAAGAAGGGGTCAAAGGTGAGATTCAAATATTTAGAAACATTCTCTGTGAAGTCAGTCATCTGTAATCCTCCTTTCGTATGTCTGTCATGAAATATGAGGCAGAGAGATATACTGTAGAGAGAGCAAGAGAGAAACCTAGTGGACATTTTAGAAAAAACAGATGAGAGGGCCCTTTTATGACTTGTTCTATCCGGCATCAAAATAACATCAAAAGCACTTTGGGATGTGTGTTTTTCCGATCATGAAAATAAATTATTTATTTTCCTTCCCAGGCTGGAGACCCGAATGACTGCAGACATCAATGTGATTCTCCAGCTCCTGCAGAGGCAGATGGCCCCGGTGCCTCCAGCCTACAGTGCTGTGTCTCCCCGCCCTCACCCGCCTCCCCCCACCACCCTGTTCAGCGCAGGAGCAATCCACACTGTCCCTCTGATCCCGCCTGTCCAGATCGGCAGCACTGCCTCGCTCCTACAGGTGTTGTGTTCACTTTACAAACTTCACTTACCTATTATTTATTGTTTTATTTAATGGGACAGCTTGACATTTGAGTATTTGTTCTGGTTCTGTGTAAGGGTAACAAAATCCACCTACCAGCCTCTTTAAAGATAATCAATAAACATTTTACATTACATGTGTTTAATCTATAACAAATCTTTTTTGCCAGAGTATTACTCAACCAGTAACTTCCTGGAGTGTCCACTGTTTGCCTGGCAAGAGTGGTTCCCAAGCCTGGGAGCGCTCCCTTATAAAGGGCCCAGAGTTTTAAAAAGAAGGGCGTGTCATGTCTAAATGTAAATGATGAATAGGTCTGCGCTGTCTCGGGGGGACTTGAACATATTTGTATCGACACAACAGGGTTGCTTTAACAAAGGTTTTTGAACCACTGTTATGAGATAACAGACTGCTTGCTCTAACAACATATGTATTGTGCAAACAGTGAGAGGTAATTCAATAAGTGTATTTGTGAACTACTCTACTTTAAACACAACAGTCCTGTCTGAGTTAGGCTTAATCCTTTTCTCTCGTTCCAGAGTCCAGACTCGGACTTCAACCCTAAGTCTAGGGACTCTCTGTCCAGCGGGATCCATCTCACTGTGGCCTCTGATGACACGATGTCCATGTCGCCAGAGGCTGTCCCCCCACACCTGCCCTCTGTGGAAATCACCCCTCCTCAATTTTCAGGAGCCCAGGAGCTTCCTGGACTGTTATGTGTCAGCCAGCGCTTCCCCTCCCTCCCTGAGCACCTGGAGACCTCCAGAGCACCGCAGGAGATCCAGAGGCACGTCTCTGACCCTGGGCTGCCGGGGAGCTAGAACAGCAAACACCTCACAAAAGCCTGGTCCTTTGGATGGGACGGCCATATGTTCCCCGCTCTGTTACTTCCCCCTCCCTTCAAACCTCCTCTGTCCTGCTCAGATGCTGCTGTAGGGCGTGGGATGCTTGCCTTCCACGTCCCTGAGGGTTCAGGGGCCCCCTGTTTCTGATGTTCGGACTCTACAGCGCCCTGACAGGCGGCTGTGGCTTTGTGATTCAGCATCCCTTCACACCCGAGGTCCTGTGCAATAAAGAGATTATTCCTGCCCAGCAGGGTCGGAAAACGCTGGTACACGAGTGGACAGTAAACACATACAAACATATACATGCGTTGTGCAGTCGTCGGATCTGAAAGCCACACAAACTGCATCTCAGACAAAGGTTTCTGTGAAGAGAAGTCAAATGTATTTTATGTTTCACATGAAGAATTATCTGCATTCACTTTGTATAAGAATTGCACATTTAGACTTAGTAGAATGTAATCATTTATTTGGAATATAATTTATTTTCCTAATATTAGAGATGTATTGGTCACATTAAGAACAATACGTCTAGTAAATGTGATGAACTATAAGTGATAAGTTAGAGACTGAGTTTTGGTGTACGGTGAAAAAATATCAAAAGGCATACGGTAGCTGTCTGGCACACTGTGAAGGGTGATGGGTTCAAAGAATAGTGTCATTTTCATCTCATCTCATGTTCTGACATTAAGACATTAATCTAGAGACTTGTTAGCAGTCATCATGAGAAGGTATTACAGCGTACAATGTCATAGTTTCTTTTATATTCACAAATAGCTCTATCGGTTCTGTTTCAATCATGACTGCTGAGCTGTTTCCCCACATTTCTGTGTGTCTCTATCTGCTCTGTTAAACTCAAATGTGTCAATGTCTGTTATGGTCACATGACTTCATAATGCTCCTGATTTTGTGTTTTTCTGAAAGTGCCAACATCAGAGGACTTGTATTCTAAGCCGTGATTGCAGAAGGTTGTTTTAATGAGTAGCAGGTGAAGTGGATAGTCACTGTGAATCACATACAGACACAGAGACGTCCTCAAGGCGCCTTTTGTTAAGATGATTTCACAGCTCCAACTACAGGGTGAATGTAATGACTTTTTAAGCATTTATAAATAACTGTAATGTTTTTTGAAGCACAAATTCCTGTTCTTTATCTTTTTTCAGATTAAAGACACAACACAGAGTTACACTGGGAGTCCAAATCCTTTTTATTGTATTATTCAACAAAGCACTGACGTACAAACTGCACCACCAAAGGAAAAGTAACACTTTCTAAGAGCTCTCAGAATGTAATTATTGATGAGTATGTTATAAGTTACTGTTTTGGAAATATTGTTCTTCTTACCAAAGTACATTCATTTCACAGTTGCTTTGTGGATTGGGATTTTGGAAACCTATACTGGGAAACTTACAAAATCATTCATCATTTACAAATGCACTTTAAGGTGAATCATGTACAAATCCAAGAGGTCAAAGAGAACCACCATTTCTCATTTACATTGACTAATGTCAATGTTCATAACTCCACAAGTTTGTTAATATACAATTTGTTAGTGTTTATATTTAAGTGTTATTTGGGGCTGCTTTGTTTAGTAAGGACCAGGGCAGTTTGCAATCATTAACAGAACCAGGAGTATGGGCCTCATTCACCAATATCTTCATAAGTGTCTTATTAAACTTAAAGGGTGTTAGAAAGGTTTAACAAAACTGTAAAAGGTGGAGTACCGGACTCCAAATGTAAAAAGAAATGTCAATAGATCTGAAGTGCAGGTTCTTCTGAAGGAAGTGAACACCAGCCTTACATTTTATGGCCCTTCAAAGGGCACCAGACTGGAATACAACAGTGACATGCTGCTAGGGAAATGTAATCTACATAAGGGGGTATAACTCAGTGGTTGAGCATTTGGCTCAGATCAAGAGGTTGCCAGTTCAGTACAATCAAACAAATACAGATTTTATTAAATGCCAAAATAGATTTCTAAGTAGATGTTGATGTAACGGGACATAACAATCTTAAATTATTTCTTCATTTTAGTTCAACTATGCTTATTTAGGTGTGTGTGTGTGTGTGTGTGTGTGTGTGTGTGTGTGTGTGTGTGTGTGTGTGTGTGTGTGTGTGTGTGTGTGTGTGTGTGTGTGTGTGTGTGTGTCTCTGTGTGTGTGTGTGTGTGTGTGTGTGTGTGTGTGTGTGTGTGTGTGTGTGTGTGTGTGTGTGTGTGTGTGTGTGTGTGTGTGTGTGTGTGTGTGTGTGTTATTTATGGCATAATCTTTCAACCAAATGTAACTTCACAAAATGAAGCAGTATCACGTTTGGAGGAATACAATTTATTAGAGCAAATTCAATAATAAACTTTAAGAAAAAGCTACCACATGAACACCTGTCCTACCAACATCTTGAGTTGACATATTAGATGTATGTACATTTGTGCCTTGTAATGGCATGCTACAAGGACATGACCCTTTGATTATTGAATACAACAAATAGAGAGAAAGACTCAAAGTTGTTTCACACTCATCCATTCCAAAACACAAAGAAAATGCAGCTTTCAAAGCAGAATCTTCTATAAATAAAGAAGACAAGATAAAGTATGTAGAGTAAAAAGGCTGAACGACATGGCTCTGCTAGTTTCTGATTGTTGCTGTCCATGGCCAAACTAAAGCACACTGTATCATGACCGATACCACTGCAGTGACAATAAGAATCCCTCTCAGGTTATTTTACAGTTTATAAAATCATTTTGAGGGAGGATACTTGACATACACCCATTTGAAAAATGTACAGGGGTGAACAAGGCCATTATATATTGATTTTTGAATCAGCAATTTGTGAGTCCACCACAAGGCTACGATATATTCCTACGTATCGGAGAGGCCATTTTCTGCCTCCAGTAGTTTTATCAACAGATGTGACTCACAATATTTAAACCCTTCAAGATAATCTCAAAGTGGGTTGAAATCACACCAAGAAATATATAAAATCTTAATTTCAAAGGCAACTGCTCAAGAGTTCAGATATTCTGAACTCTATCTTGTGAGCAAAAATAAATAAGAGCTTAAACCCATTAAATAGAAGAGCAGTGCGACAATATGTCATCCAGATTATTGTGGGTAGGTGTGTGTGTGATACTCCAAACATGTTCAAAAAGTTCACTCGTGACCTCGTCCTTTTCTTCAAAGTAATAGTACGAGGACTACAAATTCTTAAATATTAAACGAGAAGGAGTGTCTCTCCTCCGTCCAAGTGTCCGTGGCTGTTACACACGCAGGATCTCCAGGCAGTTGTTGTAGCAGATGGCGATCCAGTCCGGCTGCGTGCACGCCCACTGCACGTTGTTGATCTCCCCTTCAGCCGTGTAGGCCAGGATGGGATCATCGATGGCGCGGGGCATCTGCTGAATGTCCCAGATCAGAGCCTGATGGTCGTCAGCTGAAGAAATTAAGAGGTGTAGAGGGGGCGTGACAAAAAGATTTCAGAATGAGGGAGCAGGGATGTGCAGCAGATTACTAGAGTTAAGATTAGATTGAATTGTAAAAACACAAGGGGAGATGAATGATGAGTTAATAACGTTACTCTGCTATAACCCACAATCTATAGGGGCACTTACCTGCCGTGCAGATGTGACATGATGAGTGAGGGGCCCAGGCGATGCCGTTGACACAAGCTCGATGGTTGTTCAGCCGAGCCACGGGAGTGCACGGCACACGCACATCCAGGATGACCACCTACCACACGGAAAGAATAACGCTTGAGATTAGAAGAAACCCCAATTTGCAAAGATGGTTAATATCCAGGTATTTTAATAGCATTATAATATATAAGCAGTAAATATAAATATCAAACATGGGGTTAAAAGTTCATTTAAGAATGAATCAAATGAATCCATAATACAGAAATGGTAACGAAATAATCTGTAGCAAACTTGCCTCCATGCCGTCCATGGCCATAGTGGCCAAGTAGTTGGGGTCCTGCTTGTTCCAGCAGAGCCGGAGCAGCGGGTGGTGCTGGGGGTCTTCGTAGATGATGGTGCTGTGCTCCAGGTGCCGGAGGTCAAACATGCGGACGGATCCGTCGGCTCCCACGGAGGCAAACATATCTCTGCCCCCTCCTGCACGACTGAACGCAATGTCATACACCTGCAGAGACGCATGAAAACAGTCATCTAAATATTCTGTTAAGCAGTACACATAAGCAAAAATAATGTTAATGTTATCTGGTCATGCTTATACATATATATACGATGAATCACTGACTTGCAACAACATGCATTTTTAAACATGTTGTAGTGCACTGACACAACCTACTGAAAACTCCTGAACATAGGTTCAACATTAAAGTAAACTATATTAAAATGATTGCAGTCAGCAATGGGCAAACACACTTTGCTGTGAAAGAAACACAGGTTGCTCATGTTTTCAAAACAAGAGTATCATTATTATATATTTTTCTTGTACATCTTGTTTTCCTACTGGCTGGAAGCCAAAATCGTAGGCACACACAGACCTCTTTGTCATGAGCGATGAGCTGCGTCTTCACATGTCCAGAGACCAGGTTTACTCGTCCCAATACCTGACCAGTCTCCAGTCCCCAGATAGTGCAGGTGGTGTCAATGCTGGACGTGCCTGCAGGATCAACCAACATGTTAAAAATAAATAAATACAAATGGCAGAGCAACACAGTCTAATTGCAGCCTCCTAACTATTTATTATAAAGTGGATTTCTCACCTAGCAGATTAGGATCAACTTCATTCCAGTCAAAGGATGTGAGGGGAGCACAGAAGTCAGAGTTCTTGTTGTTATTCAGCAAACATTCGAGACGTGTTTCAGTGTCGCTGACCTGTGTGATTAATGCAAAGAAATGTCATAGTGAGTGAGCAAACTTTTCTTAACAAGTACTATACTAAAATCTTCTTGCTGGCTATAAGAGCTGAGCAGCTGGTGTTTCTGTTCTTATTGGAGTTGAACATTATTGATAATTCCCAGACACAGACATTTTTGTATCTCCTGTAAGGTAGTTCTGTAATTGTCGTTTGCTTAGAAAGACAGGAAGGTAAAGGGTAATATCATTGTATTGTAAAGGCAAAACTAACAATGTGTTAGTCTTTCTATCAACATACTGTAGTTACAAAGCCATTGATATATTGGTCACAACAACTTTCCACGGGATGCTTCTTTTTATTTTAAGAAAAAATACATACAAAAGTTTATTTTTGACCAATATTAAAAAATATTATTTATTATTTATTAATAACACTTAAATTGATTTGCAGTGAAGGTGGTCACCAGTTCCATAGTTTGCTATTTAAAAAAACACTGACTGTATAAGGTTTGGTCATGACTCAAACAAACCAGTCTAATCCAATCAGATCAAACCTCCTACCCTCCAAATGCGCAGGTAGTCCCCACTTGTGGCCAGCAGATCCGGATACACCCCCTTGGTGTCAGGGATCCACATGATCTTGGTGGTGGGGTAAGGATGGTCAAAAGTGTTCCTGCAGACAAACTCTGAGCTCTCCTCTTCCAGACCCACCAGCTGAACCTGGACACGAACAAACAATAGCCTCTGTTATTATTTCAAGACGAGCTGCTGAACCACTGTTTACATGGCGACGAGGGTTAGAAATAGCACAGGCTATATATGGTGTTACTGTAGGATGCTTCTTTTAAAGATAAAAAAGACATGGCTGTACAATGTTGATACTTGGACGGTTGCTGGCTGCTTTTATGTTATTGTTATTATAAGCATACGAGTGTTGCGCAGAAAATCAGCATTAGCATTAGCTTGTTTACGTTAAACTAATGAATGTCCAGGACCACACTGACAGCGCACCTTGTTGTTGTACTCCTCCACAAAACTCCCGAGTGCCAGCCGAAAGCGTTTGTCTGGCCGGATGCTCCAGCTCATCGCATAAACAGTCCATGGCGCGTCGTATTTGTAGATTTCTTTCCTTTTTCCGTGAAGCGACATCCTCTCCAACTGCAGCTGTTGTCCCAGCAGCTAACACGCTAGCATTAGCTAACTACAGAATAAGTAGTCGTGCAGTCAACTACCAGCAGTTACTGTGGTCGACAATGAGAAATATCAGCAGTGTGGCGGTAATGAGCTTTTAATAACATTAGTCTTGTTTAGGAGCGAGATCCCTCACCACTTTACTTAACAAAGAGTGCCATTGCTCGTTATGACTTAGTGCGCTGTCAAGTCCACCGAAGCACATGCTACTTCCGGTATTTATCTTAAACAATAAAAGCTCAGAAAGCCTTCACCGTCGAATTAGCTTCTTTTAGTATTTATCTCTATGGTATTTATCGACTTTCTTTTGAATAATAACATGAACCTTCTCTGTAATATTTAATTATAACTTTAACTTAATTCATGCATAATTGTAGACTATATCTTCTCTGGTTAGCTGCCTGTGTTGGTGGTAATAATGTCTGTGAAAACACATTCCATGACTGGTAAATACAAAATGAAACCATTTCATCCTTATACTATTACGTTGTTACGGAAGAAGATTAGGGCCACATGTGAATTTTTCTTTAGAGATCTGACCAAAAGTTAGATTTTTACTTCTGAGATTAAAGTCAGAATTTCTCCATTTTCAATTCACGTGTGTCCCTAATCCTCAATTCCTGATGTTGTGGATAAATGTCACTCATTGCTCTTGTGTTTTCAAATTAAAGATGAGTGAAACCAACAGGTACACCACAAGTGACACATCACAATCACTCCAAACCAATTTAGGCCGACTAGGTAAACTTCGGGCAAAAAAACTACATCGGTACATCCACACCATTGGATTATAATTATTGATGTAGAAATAATTAAAAGATGCAACTTGTGAAGGTGGAACTAATTATTAGCGAGCCTGTATATACTGCAGGGTAGTTTAATATATGATAATATATCATAAAGTATTGTATTTTGTATGAAAAAGTCTGAACTGTAAATCCTAAACATTTAGTGGAGAAAAGTACAATATTGACTGAGAAGTAGTTGATTAAGTATAAAGTTACAGAAAATAAAATATTCAAATTAAGAACAATACTTAAATAACACTTTTGTTGTTACTTTCCACCACTGCTTTACTTATGGCCAAACACGTTTTACAAAAAAACATGTTCTATCCGAACTCAGCGCTGTCCGAACTGTGTATGTGAGTTTTATTTTGTATGTTTTGTATGACACGATGCTATTACGCCTAGCTTGACAACAAGTTGTAGTTACTTAATGTGGCCAGTAGAGGGCAGACATGCTCATGTTGATTAACAGTAGAACACAACCTCTACCGTCAGCTGTTCAATAAAGTTAGAACTGACTTTCTACTTTCTTTACTATGTTACCTCCATATAGTTATAGCAATTATGAAAATGTCTATTATTCCAAAGTATGATATAAGTAAGTATGTAATACAATGATATTCACTATTATCTTTTGAATTAAATCAAAATGTGATCTGTACTTAGTTCCATGGGTGTACTCGGTGCTGGCACTAAGTGCTGGGCAAAGTAGTTGGTGTGAAAGCGGCTCAAGACTTTATTACTAGAAATGGTTATTTATTGAGAATATTTATTTGTGATTTGTTAAGTCCTGTCTATTTTATCTTATGGACTATTATCTCTGTACATCGCCTATTCTTTCAATTATTTATACTGTGATAATTTGTATGACCCCTAGAATAATTGTAAGTAAATATGAAATATTATTTGTAATGTATTGTTATTTATATGTATGTTTTTTGTCTATGTACAAATTACATCAAAACAGTTTCCTTGTATGTGAAAACCTTTACAATATAAATAATATTTATTACTTTTATTCTGCTTAATCTATCAACAATGTATACACATTTTTGTATTGTCTGTGTACATAAATGTGTTGATGGCACATGGGTTGTCCGTTCAGTCTAGACGGATACACATAATAATGATCGTAATGATTACCTAACAGTTCTTAAATTCATGTTGTCATTAAAATAAATAAGTAAAGTGCAAAGAAAGTCAAGACAACAACCGCATACAAAGTTCCGGTAGAAACATTTCAGAATAAAACAGTTGGATTATTAGCTGTGTACATCCTGCTGTGATGCTTTTACTCTGAAGGTCCGGTCTTGTGTCGAGTGCTCTCCCATTGCTTTAGGCGTAACATCACTACAAGGACAGTTCAGGCTACTTTAGCTCAACCAGCGATACGGTTATTGTCACAGTAATTCTCCAGGTAAGCTCTTTGTTCGATCCGTCAATTTTTGTTTAAATAAAACACCGAGTTGTGTTAAAAAGAAAAAGACTGATGATTTTCGTTTAGGATCAGGTTGGCTGCTAGCAACAAGGTGCCATGCTAGTTAGCCACCGTTAGCATGATAATGCCAGATTTGCTAACAGCTAATGAAAAAGTGTGTGAGAGCTGGGGGATGGGTCGGGTATTATTACGGTTGTTTAAGTGTAATCCTACGGGTGTCATTAGAAACGTACACGGTTTAAGTTGTGTCTTGAAATCCACATCATATAGTAGTATCCATTTAGCCTGTTAGCAAGCGTGTCGCTTTCATTTTGGCTAAAGTTAGTTGGGCTAGCGACAGCTCTCTGGGTTAAAACTCACCAGATTTCACCCCCATCCAGTAGCTTCTTAACTTTGACCTAGCTTTGCCTTTCCTTTGCCCCAGATATGTCGCCGTGTGTCGTTAAAATGTCTTATCTGTATTACCCATTTATTAGCAATGGCAAAACGTCAGATAACACTACTATGAATTACTCCTGTTAACTGTGACAGTTATACTGCATATGTTTGTACTGAACACATTAACCAGTATTCTTATTTCTTGCACTTTTACCATCATTATTGTTTAGCATCAGCCAAAACCTGGTTAAAATAGACAAGTGACAGCTAACTCAATGACCCAAAGTGTTACCTATTGAGTTAATGGTGGAATCATCTAAACACTAACTAAGCCATTTGCAATTGACCAAAAACAACTATTAAACTGACGTATGGTGAACCTATATACATTTATTTTTTTCTCCATGTTTATATACTTTTGTATTCCAAACTTGGACTGTAACGTAAGCCAATATTAAATACAGTTTTTTGTCTGATTCTAACAGCTTATTTGGAGATAAAAAACGCATCTCCAATACTGACAACGGAGTTCCTTCTCTTCATTATTGTGTTGTAGTTAATCTCGGCCCATGGGGATTAGTTTTGCCTCTTTGGGATTTGTCACAGGAATACCCATTGTGTGAGCAGGGACTCCCTTATACTAGTTTTACCTGGGCTCTTGTCACAGTTATAACCGTTATTGCCAGAGGCATCATTTTAGACTCCCCCATGTTAAATATTTACCTGGTTTAGAGTAACCTGGAAGTAATAACTTTCAGCAGGTTTTACTGAATTGCTTCTTAGCTTTCTATACACTAAACACTTAAGCTTAATTTTGACCCAAACATTTAGAATAAGCCATTTATTGTTAAAATGCAATAGTGGCAAAACATGCTGTTTTACACATACTGAAATATGAAGATGTTTTTGATATAATTTTAAATGTAATATTTTGGGTTTTGAACTGAATAAAAAGACATCACTTTGAGCTATGGTGGATATTCAATTGGATGTTTTTACTACTTTCTGTCACGAATAAACCAAATTAGATCAATGGCAGATGAATAATAATGAAAGTTATCATTAGTTGGTGAGTTTCAGCCGTAGTTGACCGATTTCGGGAACTGATTTGGCTTTTCACTCTTGATTTTTGACAAGTCTGTAAGAATGTTCCTTCTTTGTCTAGCATTTGTGTGGACCTTGTTACACTTCTGCATTTGACTTTCTCTGCCAGTTTTTACACCACCCTTATTGACGGTTTCCCTACATGTTGCATCAGCTCCCTTTGACTCTCCCTTCCCCTCTGGTGCAGGTCCCACCATGCGAAGCACGTGTGTCCTCATGATACCGGCGCTCCTGCTCCTCTTGGCCCTTCCACTCTCCAGAGGACGCTACAATGATGACTTTGACGATGGTGAGGACCTAGCAGACTTTGATGACAATGACTTCGCTGAGTTTGAGGACATGAACGAAGATCAAGCTGCGGAGGCAGAAACTGCCCCCCCGCCTCGTGCCTCACCGTCCTCACAGCCTGAAGAGGACGAAGATGAAGATGAAGCCACTGTGGAGCTGGAGGATGGCATGGATGGGTTTGACGACTCGGAGACACAGGTCAATTGCTTTTGTTAACAGCTTACTTTTTGACCACATTATAATTTCTTTTTCTTTTTATGCCATTATATGAAGTTACACAGAATCTGTAGCAAAGCTAACTCAACTGCATATTTCCCTAGGATCAAGACATGTACAGCAAGTATGACCAGGAGGAGTTTGAAGGGATTGGAGACATGGAGAAGCCAGGCCACTCCATGAAGGACCCCCTCATAATCCACACTGTAAGCCGGCTTTATTGTTAAATCTTCTCACTAGCGAGTTTCACACTCTTCTGTCTGCTGCTGTTTGCTGAGGCTCTGAATGTGAACAAGCTGCCTACAAAACATATGCTATTGTAATGTAAATGGGGGAAATGAACATAAACTCTTGTCATGGAAGAACAACTATAACACTGAAATTGTAGCCCTTGGCAACTAATTGACGTTGTTCGAAATTACCATTATTTCAGTTACATTGAAATATAACTCCAGAGCTATGCACGGTCCAAAATGAAAAAAATGTAATTGGAACTGATAATATAATGTTTTCAGCTTCAATCCATATTTGTTCAAGTAAGTTGATTTTCTGACAAAAAAATTCCTTGTTTTTATTTGAATACTAATTATTGCAAAATAATCTAAAGCCTCCACATAGTTTCCTTGTTTTTTAAAAAGAACAACACACAATGACCATGAGGAGTTTGAGAACTACTGAGATGGGTATCCCTTTGATCACATTGCATGACAACCCGGAGTGAATTTGTGCAAAGTTTTTGCAGGGTGCCAATTGTGATAGACTTTGCCATTCATTCAAAGCTAGTTTTTTTTAAATTGTTTCTACTTCAAATTAAAGACATAGAAGATGTGTTTATTCCAATTCAGCTGTTTTTAACATGTATTTTACACATAGAATGATTCAATCTAAATAAGGATCTGTTCTGGTTGCATAGTTACGATCGTTTTTCTGAAAGTGAGCTATAATACTGATGACCCATTGCTGGCTGTTTCCCTGCAGGTTCCTGCACATCTGCAGAACAGCTGGGAGAGTTACTACATGGAGATCCTGATGGTCACCGGCCTGTTGGCCTACATCATGAACTACATCATTGGCAAGAACAAGAACAGCCGCCTGGCTCAGTCCTGGTTCAACTCTCACAAGGAGCTGCTGGAGAGCAACTTTGCTTTAGTGGGTGAGTACCTCCCACTGCAAGTGTTCTCATAATAAAGTACTGTATGACAGGGTGGGGGTCTGTTTGTAGCACAACCCGTCTCAATTGTCAATGATGTGTATGTTCAGGTGATGACGGCACCAGTAAAGATGCAGTCAGCACTGGAAAGCTGAATCAGGAAAATGAGCACATCTACAACCTGTGGTGCTCGGGACGTGTGTGCTGCGAGGGCATGCTGATCCAACTCAAGGTATGGGCAGCGTGTTCATGTGAAGGAGTGTGTGGTGGTCGCTGTATTGAGTTAACTTGCAGCCATGTAATCATCCTTGTGGTTTGTTTCAGTTTCTGAAGAGGCAGGACCTGCTCAACGTGCTGGCCAGGATGATGAGGCCTGCCGGGGATCAAGTGGTGTGTGTATACTAATCAAATATGTTTGTGAGGGGCAGGGTTTCCTTTTTTTAATATATTTGTGCCTATCCATGTGTCCTGGAAGATTTTAAACTCGAATAATGGGAGAAATGTGGTCAAGTGTTACCTGTGTTTACTGGGCTTAAAGAGACATTCTACGGCACATCTGCGAACAGCTCACATCCGTACGTCTTCATTTGAGCTAAAGCGGACAGAAAGACCTGTGACATCTAGATATATCACACATTAACATATCTTCCTGGTTATAAACGGTAATTACCGGATACGGAAGACCTGGTGTGGCGTTTGTGAAGTGACTTTGCTTCTAAAAGTATTCTAGTTGTCATTGTCTCGCTAACAATGTCTGTTTGTTTGTAGCAAATAAAAGTGACTCTAAATGAAGAGGACATGGACACGTTTGTGTTTGCTGTTGGCACCAAGAAGTCGATGGCCAAGCTTCAGAAGGAGATGCAAGACTTGGTAAATATCCTCCAAAACGGTTTTAACTTTTATTAATAAAGTTAAACTACAAAAATAATGCATTTATCTGTAGTCCCTTCTCACCCTGTTACAGTGTTACCCATAGACATTAACACTTAAACAATGGACTTGATTATTTTGGTTCTTTTTCCATAGAGTGAGTTCTGCGGTGACAAGCCCAAGTCTGGAGCGAAGTATGGGCTCCCAGAATCCCTGACTATTCTCAGTGAGATGGGCGAGGTCACAGATGGCGTGATGGACAACAAGGTAATATCTCTTTAGTGCTTATCTCACGTCACACAGTATTATTACAGTTTGTCTCGGCGTACAGCATTTGTCTGACCACATGTGTCTGAGTCTGATTTTGTATTTTTAGATGGTGCATTATATCACCAATAATGCTGACAAGATCGAGTCCATCCATTTCTCGGACCAATTTTCTGGTCCAAAAGTTATGCAAGAGTAAGTATTCATGTCATATTTTAATCTCTAACATGGGAGTTATCTAGGATTGTTGTTTTGTTGATATTCTTTATTGGTTCTAAAAGTTTCTGTGCTGTTTCACAGGGAGGGTCAGCCCTTAAAGCTGCCTGACACTAAGAAGTCACTTATGTTTACATTTAATGGTAAGCATTCAGTTTCTCCTATTTTTTAGAAGACCCCATAATTAGACTTTGAAATGTAATATACACTGACTGTTTTGTTTCTTGTGTTTTGTAGTGCCTGGCATGGGCAACACCTCTCCCAAAGACATGGACGCTCTGCTCCCTCTGATGAACATGGTGATCTACAGCATCGACAAGGTCAAGAAGCTGCGTCTCAACAGAGAGGTGAGCAGGATTTCAGTGCTCTGCTTTGTCATAGTTCAGCCACGTGACCGCTCACTTGTTGACAGTATTTCCTGCTATTAAATTGAACTTTAAAGTCAAGCTACGAGTCCCCTTTTTAATCTTCTCTGTATATTTAGGGCAAAATAAAGGCAGACAGAAACCGTGCCCGTGTGGAGGAGAACTTCCTGAAGCAGACTCACGCTCAGCGGCAGGAGGCAGCGCAGACTCGCCGGGAGGAGAAGAAGAGAGCCGAGAAGGAGAGGATCATGGCTGAGGAGGACCCTGAGAGACAACGTCGACTGGAGGTTGGCAATGCCACACACAAGAACACAGATAAAGGAATTAACGATGGATAAAGTCATTCTCTATCCCTTACTGTTTCTAAATGCATCACTTAAAGCAGTTCAGCATATCCGCTGAGTCTGATGGAGTTGCATGATTCTTACAGTTTAAGTCAAAGTAGTTTTAAGTAAGAGCATCAACACGACTTTAAAGTTCCCCTATTACACTTTTTTAACAATATATTATAGGTCTCAGATATATACAAAACATGTCTATGAAGTGTTTGGCTCTAAACTATTATTATAAGAAAATATATATATATATTATTATTGTTGTACGTTTTTTTTTTTAAACAACCGGATCATGCCGTGTAGCATGCCATAAACCCCTCTGTTTCAAAAGCACTGGTTCTGTGTCTGTAGCTTTAAATGCTAATGAGCTGCCATAATAGGTGACCTATAAATAAAAAGCTAGAGCAACAATCGCACATTAAGACAAACATTATTTTTATATTTAATACCATACAATGCTGTCATGCTATTTGTAACAAACAAAGTGACAATTTACATTGATTGCTGTAGGTATAAACAAATTCAAATGTTTCTGAAATTTGATTTATTATAAAAATGTAGATGTAATGATCAGGAGTCACCTTTTTAAAAGTTAATACATTTTAATCTTTAAAACCTGTAAAAACATTTACTGACAAAAGGGCATCCAAAATAAGTGAAGATTTCAAAATGTAACACTAATTATTTTATTTTTGCCTTTTTCAGGAAGCAGCCCAGCGACGTGACCAGAAGAAGATTGAGAAGAAGCAGATGAAGATGAAGCAAATCAAAGTGAAAGCCATGTGAAACCGCAGCCCAGGGATACAAGCACACCTGAAACAGTGCTCCGCTTCTTTCGAGTCACCACGGTCCGCAGCTCTGGCACCAAACAGACATCCTGTGCCTCCGGGTGTGTCAAGCTCTGCTGTCTCTGTCCCCACCTGCGCCATTTGGTGTGGCTAAACTCAAATGACTGAGAGTGAACTGTCCATGTCAAGTGAGAGGGACTTTTTCACCATCGCATCACCATGTTTCACCATTTTTTTTTCGTCTAATTTTGTTGTCAAAATTAATCTGAGCTCTGTTTGCAAGCTGTGTCGCTCTGGGAGCTTTTTTTTTAACTTCATCTGCTGGGAAGGAACAAACTATTTGGTGGTTAATTGAGCCACATTCTAAAAGGAAATTTAATAGCATTAATATAATCTTAGATGAGACTATCAATAAAAAATGTAATTTATATCTGCTATGAGCTTGGTTTCTTGCAGGCTGTTTCTGATGAATATCTAAGCAAACATAATAAAATGCACTGGAGTCTGTTCGAAACTGTTTGTTGGTTTTTACTGGGGGAAATTCATCTACTTGATTTAAAGGCTATTGATGAAGACAACTGTAGAAACTGAAACACAGACACTTTGGTAGCACTTTAAAGAGTGGTCTATAACGGGGAGCAGAATGGGTGAGGCTTAATTCTAAAGTTAACTTTGAGATTGTGTCAGCAGTCTCTGAACTAGATTTGGTTTCATCTGCAATAGTCAAGTTAAAAAGGATACAATGACCATGTCAAGTCTGAATGAACTCTAAGATTAAAACTATGATCCTCCTTGGTCAAATGAAAACACAATCTTTCACAAGGGCACAGAAACTGCACAATTTGGTGAAAGAATATTGCATTTCTACAATCAAGTTGACCCTATCATAGTGTTATCAGCAAGATTTAAATTATCAAACTTAGTACCAGGCAGCTTACTTGACTAATAAAATCATATTAGTTATACTTTATTCATCCCAAACTTAAATGAATAATCTGTCACGAAATACTGATTTAAAAACGTTTTTATTGCCTTTCATTTTATTGTCGGAGTTCGAGCTGCATCTGTAGTAATGGTCTGTTACTTAGCAGTTGTTACCATGAATTACAAACTGTATATTGACTTCATTCACCAATCAAAATCACATTGTTTATTATTTGCTGGTGCCCAATAATAAATGATCATTCGTGGAATGTATATTTACTCAACATCTGTGCTGTACAATGTATAGTATTTCCCTTTTGTTCACTCACTGATATTTAATGGACATCTGTGGTAATCATCATGTAATAAGACTTGGAATACAAAACCTCTTATAGTTATAAAATAGGATGAATTGAGCCCAAAGTCACAACATTGCAGTATTTAGTCAACCAGCAGTGCAACCTTAAATATATTAACTAACTAGTAACTAATGTTGTCATAAATGTAGTGAAGTCTAAAGTACCATCTTCTTTCCCTCTGAGATATAGTGGAGTAGAACACAAAAGCAGAATGAAAAGAAAAGACTAAAATGTATACCTTAATATATGAAAACCTTTCATAGACCACTTTAATGGTATACAAATTCTGACAAAATGTAAGATGGTTCCTTAGATCAAGTATTATAAATAAAATAAGAAACGGAGTTCTGAGGCATTTATCACCCTGTATTAATATGTTTCATTTGTTCATTCCATATACTCAACAGAATATATGGAATAGTTTTGTTTGGCCTTTGACCATTATTGAGGCTTTCTTTTATTTTCATCCAAAAATATAGTTTGAGTCACTGTATTGTTTTTGCTGAAAATATCTAAATACGACACATATTCATTGTTTTAACTGCACAATTGTTTGAGAAAAGTCATTAAATATATGAATAGTTTGCATTAGACGAGTTGTGCCTCTAGAGGGCGCTATGATTACTTCTCTGGTTTTGGGTTTGCATGAGCAGATTCGAACATATATCTTTAAAGTGCAGAAACGTGACAATTAAAAATACAGGCGTTTATTAATATAAATGTATTTTTGATATTCAGTTATATTTACATTATATGTTACTGCGGTGGGTTTCTTTATTTTCTTCATTACTTTGAAGAAAGTGCCGGTCAGGAATCGTGGGCTGCATTCGCAAACACTGATGGAGAACAGGCGAGGCTTTCAGGTTGGTTACGCGATGGCCGCTCTCTCAACAATATTTGGATTTTAAAGCGAAAACAATGGTTTTGCCGCTCTGAGAGGATTATTGATGTCTGGACTAGCTACCGGAATGATAGCGGCGTTGTTTTAGCCCGTCAGATTTGCTTAAGCGCCGGCTCGGAGATGTCCTCTTTCTGTTAGGCTTTCAGTGTTTTTCTTGTTCGTCTCCCGGGCCTGGATGAAGCTGCCTACACTGTAGCGGCGGGTTGCTACTTTCGGATGAGCGGGCAGTAGCTCTCAAAGAGGTGGGGTCTGCATTTAGGAGTCAAAACAAGTCCGTAGAGCTTCTTAGAGAGTTGCATAACATGCATGTCATAGATAACATGTTACCGATGTGATCGGAGGGGCAACATTATCAGAGTTTGACTCCTAACTTGATGTTCTTGCTAGTTAGCATTAGCCAACGGCAGCGGTAACTTGCACTAGCTAAAGCGTCATTTTAACATTTGCAAACCTTATATCGTATCAGAGCTACCAGTTATGTTGCTCCTGCAGAATAGTGAGGCACCCGGTTTATATTTCGTTTACGTGAACTCTGTTTTGACGTCTGAAAAAATGATATATTTGAATTTTGTTGTTGCAACTAGCATGTTGCTAACTGAACTAAGTGGTCAGTGACGTAACGCTGGGCATTGTTTTGACAGCACGCAGCATCTTAGCCCATACCTAAAACGTGTATATTACTATCTTGCTCAGTTATTTTTTTTGTTGATTATTTTTTCTAACAGACAATAGTTAGAAAAGTTAACGTGTCTAACTGATGTGACGCAGCTCACCGTTCTGTTACAGTACCATACAGTGTAACGTTAGCCTCTGCCAGCGACCCAATATACTCTGTCTTGTAATTACTGCAGTATTTCTCATCAGCGTATCTCTATCTGGGCTGTTTTCTAAAATTGCTAAGGCCTCTATATGCACTTCGAATGGCTAAAGCACAAATTAAGATAGATGTTTTAAATGCAGTGTTAACGACAACAATCCATTCTGCTATTAAGGAGATACCAATGTTAGAAATCTAGAACACTGTATTGACCTCATATACATACAGAACAGATGAGAACAGAAGAGCTTTGAAAGGTCTACTAAATATTCCTAGGGTATTGAGCTAAGCATAGAACCCTGGGAACATATACATGTGTACACGTCCCCATACTGTAGCTGCTGTTTCATGGTTTTCTGTTTGACACTTCAGTTGTAGGATGGATCCAGACGGTGGGGCAGATTCTCAAAAAGCTGTCAGTTTGCAGTGGCAGAGCTACAAACTTGTCCAGGATCCAGCCATCCGGCGAGTTGCACAGAAAATCTACAGATATGATGGAGTGCATTTCAGTGTGCCAGTGAGTTGATTGTCTTTCTCTTTTAATACATGTGTGTTCCTTAAATACAACATGTCTAATTTAGGATACGATACAACTTTATATGAAGAACTTTTATTCATTTAGAAAAAACACCTCTATAGAAAATAGTTTGTCCCCTATCTCTTATTCAAGGAGGATAGTCATTTTCTACCTCAGCACACATTTGATCCATCCATTTACTGAACCTTCATTCTGTTTTCACTATCAAATACCTGGTGCTTCTTTTGTGTGTGAATTCATGTGTTTTATTATTATCCTGTCTGGATGTGATATGAGTTCAATGCCACTATTTTAAAAGCAGGTTTTACACATTCAGACCGAAGACACATATCTGCCTTTCTCCCAAAACAACGTAGACATTAGACAATAAAGTATTTTAACTAACAAGAGAAATATAAAGACTGAAATAGTACAAACATATACTATGCAAGGAACCAAATATAAACAATATAAATGATAAGTAAGTTGCAAAAGCCAAATGTACGCAATGCCAGAAATGTAAACAGGTTAACTGTATGTGTAACTCTTTTTTTTGTAATTGTTTATTTGAACCGGGACAGTGCACATTGATCAACACTTTAAAACAAAATAATGCTTACACGTGTAAATGAGCCGGATTTTAGCTTTGAGCTAATTTCCATCCGTAGTCCCGTCACATACAACATATAAGAACATGACATTTATATACATAGCAAAAATAAATGCATGATATGCAGCATATAAGCATTTACCACATGGCAGTACAATGTATCAGCTACGACATATAAAGTGCAAGATAAGATAAAAGAGCTACATAAAGTGCAAGAGGAGATACCTCTGTATAAAAGTGCATTTAGCTGTGATTACACGTCTGTTTGTTGCTCAACCATCCTTTAAAACTATTGAGTGGGACAATCCCGTATCTCAGTTGGGAGGCTATTCCACAATGAGCTGCCTTTAACGGAGAGGACATTTTGTACAAGTTGTCCGTCTACGGTGGACTTCACAGTCTCCTCTGGTTTCTGACCTAGTGCAGCGTCCAGTGTCTTTTTTGTGGATGAATTCCCCTAAGGGGGGGGGTGCCAGTCCATGTAAACATTTATAAAAATAACACATACTGTTAAAAGACTTAAAATTGTCAAAACTTTTCTAGGGTGGTACAGTGGTGGTATGAATTTTGTCTTTCTGTCAAAAACCTTGAATAATAAACAGTAGGGTGCAATCAAAAATAAATGTTGCCTAAAAGCAAACAGTAAACAGCGAGGGTCATAGAACATATCCTGGTTGTAGGAAGAATTATTCTACTTTCCATATCTCTGTCTCAGGTGTACAGCGTGTGTTTTCAAGTTGTGTTACTACTGGAAGAAATAATATCCTTCTCTTAATTTTCAGGACTCTGGATTTCCTCCCATCGGTGAACTGCGGGACCCTAGACCCCGGAGACTATGGTCCAGGTATACAGAAATGTCCCTGCCAGTGCCCAAGTTTAAGGTGAGAATAGCCTCTGAGCACTAACTTAAGACATACTTCACCTCAGGCTTAATATGTTGACACATTATTGTACCTGATTTTCTTCACAGCTTGATGAGTTCTATGTGGGTCCCATACCCCTCAAGGAGGTGAGCTTTGCTAGACTGAATGACAACATCAAGGAGCCCTTTCTGGCAGAAATGTGTGCAAAATTTGGTGAGGTGGAGGAGATGGAGATCCTGTTTCACCCCAAGACCAGGAAGCACTTGGGCCTGGCCAGGGTGTTGTTTACCAGCACCAGAGGAGCTAAGGACACAGTCAAGCATCTGCACAACACTTCTGTCATGGGTAACATCATTCATGCTCAACTGGATATAAAAGGTAAGTTTAAACACCTTATCTCCGTCATCTTCAAAGTTAACCTAGTGATCAATCATACTATACATTGTGTGTGGAGTGAGAAATATATCACCAGTACAAACATGTAATGCATTTGAGTTTTTGGCTGAAAACTGTGTTTGTCTCCTCCAAAAAGAAAAAAGTACACACACATTGTCATAAACACAAATTGATATTATGCCATTTAAAAAATATCTGAGATCTATACACATAGTTTGAAATGGTAAAACACAAAAGTAATGCAATCATGAGATGTATGTGCCAGCTAAAGATTGAGCTTATGAGTAAAATGCTTTTGCAATTCCTATATCTGTACCTTATATCCAAATAAAAAAAACGTTCTGCTATATGTCCTGTTGACTATAAAAAAAAAACACAGAAATTAGCTGTTCCTTGGTGGAGACGTGGATATGGGTGATGTCTGTAGTGCCCTCATTTCTCGGTCTGTATTTATTTTTCTGTGGCTTTTGTTTATTTCCACAGGCCAGCAGAGGCAAAAGTATTATGACCTGATGGTAAACGGGTCCTACACTCCTCAGACGGTGCCCCTGGGAGGCAAGGCTTTGACTGACAGGCTCCCGCCTCCAGCCCCAGCCCCAGCACCAGCCCCAGCACCAGCACCGACGCAGCCACAGCCTGACACGGTATAGTCGCAGCATCATTTTCACTTCAGAATGTTATGCAATGTTATTTTTCCTATTCTTAAAAGCTTATATTAAATCAAATGAAGCTTTAAATGTTTTTCTTTTTTTATTGTGGTCTTTTAAATGTAATTGATGGTGCCGTTTCATTGCTGCTAGATCATTTCTTTGACCAAATTATACATTTTTGTTTTTTACAGGCAACATGCCAATAAATATTAATTTAAGCAAATATTTTGTTTGATAAAAACATGTTTTGTGTTTTGTAAAGGCTTGCATCTTCCTTTTTTCAATAAATATGACTGTTTGGACTTCACAACTCTGAGGTTATGGAGATGTTTCAGATCACACAAGATTGAAAAAATCCTATGTAGCCACAAATGGATTGGATTTCTACCAATGCTATCATAATAATGCTATTGGTGAAGCCTTATCTTGATAGAAAACTGTGCAGAAACATCTGTATAAAATGCAATGAATTGTCAGGTAACATTGCGGCATAGTCATGTCAAACAATGTTGAAAATGTGCAATTCAAAAGTAGTGAATCAATGTTCTAACTATTTGATGAAGCCCGCTTTCACTTCCCTAATGATCTGCTAAAGTTCATATGGATATTGGATTGTAAGGAAACTTACATTTTCATTGATATGCTTGTTTTGAACAGTCATCAGAAGTCAGGCGGAGGCTTTCCAGTGACCTTGCAGTTTTGGCAGCAGGGGTCCAGGCCCTAACGTCAGGAAGTGCAGACCCTTCCTCTGGGGATACTGGTTTCAGTGATCAGCGTCTGGACACGCCCCCCTCTTCCATGTCGGGACCCTTCACACCAGGCTCCACTGCCTCATCTCAGGGTGCTGGAGGAGGAACACCATACAGCTCCAGATCTGGGACTCCTTTCTCACAAGACTCGGGCTACACTGGCGGAAGGTTAGTCGATGATACTTGGCCAAAGAGAGGGTTGCATCAAAACTGTACCAATGTACCATTATTCAGGTTCCTTGGTAAAGGCTGAAACGCTCTATCTTTTTCTGTACATTATGATATTATAGTTATTTCTGTTGTATTCATAATTGCAATTGTACTACAGTCTAAATGTAGCTTTAACTCTTAATACCTTGCTTCTTGATTCATTATAGCAATTATGTTGCAAGGATGTCATGTTTGGACAGTGCACCGATGTAATCATTCCATTAAAAGTACTGTCACATTATTATGCTCTGCCTAGAAGATTCCATTGTACACTGTACAGATTCTCTATTGAATTGACATACATTGCTTAATCAACAATAAGTAAGGAAATGTATGCTTTTGATCATTCATTGAAACTGGCATTGTTGTCATGGGTAGTGGGTGTTAGAGTGGCAGTTAAAATTAGACGACATCAATTGAAACATCCACAGTCTTTCACGTACACATGCAAGCGTTCAATAAACCTTTTTTTATCCTCTGAATATTACTTGTTTTTGTTATCTTTATGCCAATAAAGCATGTTTAATTTAATTGATTGTCTGTATGGTTGTCATGCAGGTCAGCAAAATAATATTTTTTAATAACTTCATTTATGTCATGCAGGCATACTGGCTACAACACTGTCACTTTGGGCAGTGGCTACCCTCCCCAGGACATGCTACCTTCGTCCTCCTCGTCTTCTGCAGTCTCGTCTACTGTTGGAGGACACAAAGCATCTCGCTTCTCGGAGGAGGCACAGGAACCTTCAGTGTTTCACCGAGGTCGCCCTATATACCCCCCAAACACATCATACCGTCCCAACGAGCCGCCATGCTACCCCCCATACCCCAATGCTGGAGGGCCTGGGCCACACATTGCGCACCACTCCTCAATGCCTCCTCCACCTCTTGCCGCCCAATTTGATCAGCCCCCAATGTCAGACAGGGACCGTGACAGAGACTCGGCGGGGCGCTATGGGCCGGCGGGGATCGGCTCCAGAAGGTCATCCTACCACCAGCAAGACACAAACTCTTCCACAAAGTACCATTCCCATCACTCCCATCACCACTCGGAGCGCAGGGAGGACAGGGCATACCGGCGAGACAGCCTGGGCTCCCGGTCTGGTGACCATGGCCACCAGAAACACCGCAACCACCACCATTCACACAACCACCACGGCAGCAGCAGCCACAGAAGGAGCAGCCATGACCGGGACAGAGATAGAGACAGGGACAGAGACAGTGACTACTCCAACAGCTCTGACCCCAGATACAATTCTAACTCCTACCGTTCTTCCTCGAACAGCATGTCTCCTCCCCCCTCATCTTACTCCGCATACCCCTCCTCCAAAGAGCCAGCCCCTCCTCAGGGATTGGACGCTTCCACCCGTCTTGCAGGCACAAGCCTTGCAGAGAGGGGCTCCCTGCCGTCGGTTGGTGCTGACAAAGACTACCACCCTGGTCACCACAGTGCTCTTCCTCCACCGCCTCCCCCCGCGCCGGCCCCCCTCCCGCCAGCCTCAGTCATAGCAGCGGCTGTAGCTGAGACACTGGGAACGCTGGACTTCAACCAGGATAGTCCGGCCCGGGAAGAGCAGTGGACAAAGCCAAAGCGCCGTCCAAGCACGCCACCAGCACCCCCGAAAACGCCTCCGCCTACCTCCCCGCCCCACCCTCCCATTGCTTCTTCCTCCACGTCCCCTTCCTCTACCTCCCTTCCCCACCATCTTCCCTCTTCCTCCAGCTCCCCACCTCAGCGTGACTCCTCCTCTCCAGAGCCAGATTCCACCAATGAGAGTCTACCGTTCGTCTACCACAGCAGCAGCCTGGACTCTCGTATTGAGATGCTCCTCAAAGAACAGAAGGCGAAGTTTTCTTTCCTTGCCTCCGATGAGGAGGATGAAGAAGATAGGAAGGAGGAGAAGCAGAGGGGTGTACGTGGGGAAGGAGATCGAAGAGGTGATGGGACAGGGGAGCACACAAGTGGTAACCTGGTGGGAGACAATGGTGAGAAGGACCACAGGAAGAAAGGGGAAAGAGACAGAGGAAGGAAGCGGGGAAAGGGGGGAGATGGTAGGAAGAGTCCCAGTTTACATACAGCAGCCATACCATCCTCTTCCTCCTACTCCTCTCACAACCCCACAGAGGAAACCCAAAAACAGGTTGGCCTCACTGGAGCTATGCAGGAGGAATCTTCACAGACTGGATCTGCTGATACACGCAGCAGGACAGGAGCACACACACCACCTTACAATGGACAGAGTCAGGTACGATCAGTAGCATAATCAAGCTTTAAGGGAGACTTCTGACCAGTCAAAGTTGCATAATCACTTTTTTGCTACTTTGTTAGCATAAGGGACTGGTTATCACACTGGTATTCAAACAGTACATTTCTTAAGCCTTTTTGTGGTGTCTTTTGAAAGTGTGGATATTAATGTGCATGGTGTATACTAACAATCTAAACTCTGTTTTCTTTTAGTCCTCCCCTCACTCCTCAGGCGAAGACATGGAGATCTCAGACGAGGAAGAGGAGGTGACTACCATAACAACAGTGACCTCCCACCAGGCCTCCCTCACCTCAGGTTCCTCACCATGTTCCTCCCAGGCTGCCATGCCTTCACGAACAACAGACCACTCATCTTCGCCCCAACCAGACTCTGCACAGCACTTTGGCACCTCCATGCACCCTCCCATATCTTCCTACCCTCCTCATTTGCCACTTCCTCCTGGTTACTCCCTCCAACCCCCACCTCCGCCCGGGATCCCTCCCCTTTCCCACATGGAGCTGCACTCCGAGTATCCTCCCATGCCCCACCACATGTATGACTATGCCTCGTCCATGGAGCTGATGAACCAGTACAGCGGTGGAGCTCCAATGTCTTTCCAGATGCAGACCCACATGCTCAGTCGCCTACACCAGCTGAGGGTGTCGTCCTCCAACGGCACCCCCGGCCCCGGTGAGGCAGCCACTGCAGACTACTCCTCCTACCATCTCCACCCTATGCCGCCACCCCACACACACCACCCCTATATGGACCAAGAGGGGAGTGGAGCAGGCGCTCATTATGACCAAGACCACCGCTACATGCCCACCCATATGCCCTACCCCTACCCAGACCCCCACAGCACCCAGATAGCACACCCTCCACACCATGGCATCCCGCCTCCCCATACTGGCTGGCCGCCGCACGTCTTGCCGCCCCACTACGCCTCTTACATGCCCCCCCCGGGCTATGGCACCATGCTGCCCGGGGAGGGAGACGAGTACAGGGCTCCAGAGGGGGAGGAGATGTCTATGTTGCCTGAAAATCCACATGAAGCCACAGTGCAGATGGTCCTGGGCACTCTGATCCAGGAAATGAAAAACATCATGCAGAGGGACCTGAACCGCAAAATGGTGGAGAACGTTGCCTTTGCGACTTTTGACGAGTGGTGGGAGAGGAAAGAGACCAAGGCCAAGGTAAGGAAGAATGGTGTATATTTGAAGCTTGTTTTGTTGTGTGTGTGTGTACACAAATATAGCTTCATCCAATTATTTGTACATTTATTACAAATAAATTTGTATTAATAAACTCAGACTAGATCTTTCTACAATCCTTGAATTCAAGCTAATCCTACGTTCAGATTAAAATCGACCAGCACCTTTTTGTACTTGTCGTGCCTTTCAGTGTTGCTACAAATGTAGCTTTCTCCAGTTATTAGTTAAAAAAAATACATAGATGAAGCTCCTGAGCAGTAAATGCAATTGTCTCCACCTTTAGCAGCATAGCATTAAAGTGAATTGATGATTAAAGTCCAGTATATATGATTCTGAACAAGTCATTCTGCATTTTGAATACTTGTATTGTTTATACTTAAGTGTAATTAGATGCAAATACTTTCACTTAAGACTTCGAATGCTGAACTTTTTCACTATATAAAAGTATTTAAACCTTGTTAATATTACTTTGTCCACTGGGTGCCTTCCAAAGCTGCCCCTTCTTTTACCATCTGATGGCAGTTCAAATGGCCTCCTTTATTCTCTGTGGCAACATGATGCATCAGAGTTGTATTGTGAAATGGAAAAGGGAAATAAATACAAATTGTAATTGCACCATGTTTCCTCCTCCAGCCTTTCCAGACAATGGTTAGAGGGGTGTCTGCATTACGGGATGATGAGAAAAAAGAGGAAAAGATCAACCGTCCTCGGGAGCCTCATACGTCTCTCGTGGACTGGGCGAAGAGCGGTGGCATGGAAGGGTTCTCTCTCCGAGGACCAGTCCGACTTCCTTCCTTCAAGGTAAAAGGACTTTGGCAGAAATTTGACCGCATTATAATGTTTGACAGCTCACAATGTGATTAGATTAATTAAAACACACACATTACATTGCATTTAGCTGACGCTTTTATCCAAAGCGATAAGTGCATTCGACCAAGAAGATACAAACTTGAAGAAAACAGAATCATATAAGTACATCAGGTTTCATAGAGCCAAAACATTTCAAGTGCTACTCAACTGGCTTTAGATAAGTCCTTTTATTAGTATATAAGTGCTTTGTTTAGAAATTCTTTGTTAGTAATTATATCGCTCGAAGTGGAGTCGAAAGAGATTAGTTTTTAGTCTGCGCCGGAAGATGTGTAAGCTTTCTGCTGTCCTGATGTCAATGGGGAGCTCATTCCACCATTTTGGAGCCAGGATAGCAAACCCACGTGTTTTTTCTGATGGGAACTTGGGTCCCCCTCGCAGTGCGGGTGCAGCGAGCCGTTTGGCTGATGCAGAGCGGAGTGCACGCGCTGGGGTGTACAGTTTAACCATGTCCTGGATGTAGGAAGGGCATAGCATGGTACGCAACTACCATTGTCTTGAAGTGGATTCGAGCAGTTACTGGAAGCCAGTGAAGCGAGCGGAGGAGCGGTCGCCCTCTTATATTCGACATTGAGTCAATTATTTACATTTTGGTGAGATACTTATTTTAGGAATCCTATAAGAACATTTCCAGTAGATGCAAGATTCAAATTGTTCTGTTGCATTATTATTAATACAGTACATTTTACAGTTCTGTCGAATAAAGGTTTTGTTGATAATTGATAAACGATCAGGGACTAACCTAATCTACACCTGATAACATAACTCGCAAGTGTACATTTTAATGAACATTGTTGCCATGACATTCCCTAACAGTGCTGTTCCCGGGTGTACAGTAGATACTTTTAATCCTACTTGCCACCAGGATCCCGTTATAATTTGTCTTATTTAAACATAGAAATTTTGATTTAGTCAAGTTTATGTAAGATGTTAAAGTCCATTCTTGGCTGCGTTTCATTGCTATAAAAAATATTGTTGATTTCCACTTGTTTAGGTAAAGAGGAAAGAACCGCAGGAGCTTCAAGAGGGAGACATGAAGAGGCCACGGCCCTCGACCCCACCAGACGAGGATGACGAAGGTTTGTTGAGCTCATTTTTAACATTGTAAAGACTGGTTTGATTTAAAGGGCCTGCTGCAGTTAACTCTGCGACCTTGAGAGCCTTGACAGGCGCCTATATAAAATAAATGAATTATTATTATTATTATTAACTCTCAAACTGATGTATTGTTTTCAGCTCGTGCGGGGAGAATGCCAGAGGCAAGCAGACATGGAGCTGAAAGAGACAACAAGAGGAGGAAAAAGAAGCCAAGAAGTCGTAAACCTTGGGAGCTGGGCAGCGAGGGAGAGGAAACATCTGATGGCTCCTCCACTGAAAAGGTTTGGGTTGTTATCTCTTATTGTAAGCAAACAAAAAATCAAGAGCACATAAACAAACCAAAGGTATGCTTAAATGAGACATTTCGAAACCCGTTTACATCAAATGTATTCACTAAAACAGCAGACTGAGCGTTGAATTATAACATATTTTTGTATTAATGTATTCAGCTTGTACGTGGTATTGATTTCAAATGTGTTTTGTGTTATCAGGTTTGTTAAGAATTGTGTTCTCACTCTAGATGGCAGCATTTCACTGTGATATATTAGTTTTGTAACTATAATCCTTTTTATTTGTAGGAGGATGAAGAGGGAAGTGAAAAGGCATCTGATGGTAAATCACAATCTTATTACAATACATTTACTTCTGTTTACTTTCAGTTAAAGGTCATAAGGATCCCAAATATCTTTTCTTTCTTTTAGATGATGCCCTTAGTGCTGATAGTGACGATGAGAGCCTCTCCTCGTCCTCTGACGGCTCTTCATCTTCAGGATCTACATCTTCGTCTTCCTCTGAAGATGAGGATGAAGAGGAAGGAGAGAGGGCTGAGAGCGAAGGGCCAGACTCCATGGATGATTCGACCATGGACAGCACAAGCGAAAAACATGGCAGGTATGGAGTTTGAAACGTTGTGTTTATTCCATGTTCCATGTCTAATATCTGTCCATTCCACAAATACAATTTGTCTATTTCATTCAACTGAATTTACGTGTCATCGTCAATATCACTGGCTTCAAATGTATTTCTTCTTTTCTTTCCAGGGAAAATAATGCAGGTGCTTTTTCAAAGGCAGAAGTCAAAACAGGTTGGTCAAAAGTCCTCCTCAACGTCATTAAAAACTTAATATCACATTATCCAATGCAAAAACAACAACTATCACTACCATAGGTTAAAGGCACAATTATTAGAATATGTCGCTGTTTGTAACTACAAAACACAAGTAGGCAATTTTATATGCATCTTTTGTTGCTTTATTGTATGAGTTTAAACATTGTTTTTAATACAATTCCTACTCATTGTGCCTTTTACACCTTGTTATTGCTAAAACGTGTAGTGCAACAATAATAACATTTGAAATGCTAAAGTTTGGATCGGTCTCTCAAAACTCATATTTGTTCTCTCAGGTGAAACCAAGGACAGCAAGCCAGATACAAAAACAGCACCCAGCAAGCGTCCTCCATCGCCCCCGTACCCACGGCCTTCGTCCCCTATTGTTCTTGTGCCCCCTCTCAAGAAACGCAGGAAGACTGTCTCTTTCTCAACAGGCGAGAACGACAGCAAAATGCAGCTGCCGACTGCACCCGTGTCTCCATCTCCCTCCCAACTGTCAGGTGAATCTCCCTTTTTCTCCCCTGGGAGGCACCCAGACTCTCCCGTCACCGCTTCTCCATCACCCACATCTCGTCCCTCTAAGGGCATCCAACTGCTTCCCTTTGCCTCCAAACCAGGTGAAGGCAATGCCCTCATTGTGCCCCCGTCTGGATACCAAGATTTGGATGAATCCAAAAAAGGACCCCCTGCTTCTCCTCAGACCCCCCCTATCAAATCCGCTGGGAAACGGGGTACAGGAAAAGATTCCCCCAAATCTCCCATCCCTCCTGGTATGGTGTGCCGCACTGTGCAGAACCTGCCATTGGACCACGCCTCTCTGTGCAGGATGGCCTTCGAGGAGGCCCCTCCGAACCATCCCGCCAACAAACGGTCCAGAGGCAGGCCTCGGACCACCAGCTTGTCTGCGTCCTCCAGTCACTCCCTCAGAGAGGAAGACGAGGATGTGGAAGAAAGTGAACAGAGGTTGAGACTCAGAGAGCAGCTTGGGGCATCGAGCCTCCTGCAGCTGGCCTCGGCTTCAACCACTGACCTGTCCGTGTTGGCTGACGTTGCTTTGAAAATGGACCCTGACACCGGGGACTCCGAGGAGACGGAGACATCTGACGAGGCAGAAGAGCAGAAGATGGAAGGTGATCTCTTCTCCTCAGAGTCTCTGGCCCGGGTAATGAGCCAAGAGGGTATATTTGTCATTACGGAACACAACTACTGCAAACCTCCTGTTCTCACAGTACCGTCCGGTACCAAAAGGACTTCCTCCAAACAAGACCCTTCAGTCTTGCTTCCAGCAGACCTTAACAATATTTCTGGGGTGCTTGAAGCGCCAGAGGAGGTCATTGGAGAAGCCCTTTCATCCAGAGGAGATAAAGGGGAATTCTTATCCACAATGGGAGTGCTTTGTGAGTCTGAGGATGCAGGCCAGGCTGCATCTCTACCGCCATCGTCAAAGAAGAAGGCCATAGCTGGGAAAGGTCTTGAACTTGAAAAGGATATGAGCAAAAAGTGGAGAAGGAAAGACAAAGAAAACCTCGAGCTTCAGAAGGAGCAGCCAGGAAGTAAGAAACAGAGGAAGCGGAAACTAGAGGTGCGTGCAGCTTCTGCTTTGTTCCTGTAAAAGTGTTCTTTTGTCTTTACTGTAACCAGCGTGTCATCATTTACAATCTGTCACAGTGTGTGTGACACAAAAGAAGAGTGACTCATTTGTTGGTCCAGGTTTAATGATGGCACATATTTCTCCCATCCTCATAAAAAGATAGTATTGGCCTTTATACCAACATGCTGCAGAACTACAGAGTTAAGAGTTAATCAAAAAGGAAACTGCTGGCATAACAGACACGCATAACATTTGTATTTCCAGCATTGTATTTGTTGTGGATTCTGGCCTGATGATGTTTTTGTCGGAGCTGGAAGGAATGTGGCCCTGTTCCTTTCTACAGGCAAACTAATCAGAGTCACATCAGTCTTAGTGTTTTCATTCATTGTGTTCAAACTTGCTGCTGTGAGAAAGTAGCTCGGCCTCCAGCACACCTGGGGCCTATACTACGAAACTGGTTCAACCTAACCTGGATATGTTTGAGTTAGCCGGTTGGCCTAATCCAAAACATACGCGCTCTCGCTAAACTGTACTACGACGCTGGTTATCAAGTGGATCGCTCAAGCCAGCCGTGTCCTATCTAGTTAGGTGCGCGTTCACATGAAAGGGGTGGTATCTGGAGCATTCGACCAATCACAGACATGGAGAAGCGCACTGACAGCGCAGCGTCATACTTCCTGAATGAAAAGTGAACTTTAATACTAGTCAAAAATGAAGAAGTTAAACTTTAAACATCCATGACTTAAACACTTTATCCAGGATAAAAGCCACATAGCTGCACCTGCAAGGTGAACACAGCTGGGAACAGAACAAGTGTTTGAATGCGTACATTAACAGGTTTATGATATCACTGTCCGTCTAAAACACGATCTGACTTTAATTACATTTGTCTCGAGTGTTTCGTCAACTTAATGTGTTGCTTAAAATAATACTTCTGCATACAGTATGTGACACTGTGAGTGTTGCACGGCCAGATACGGCTCAGCTGACTCAGATAAGGAGATATGTGATACATTATGAAGTGATATGCCGCGGACTGTACTTAATGTTACTCTGATCCGGTTACTTATATTGTGGCAGATATTTAAGTAAGCTTTCTTAACGCTAATGTTATAATAGTCAGATTGCTCTGAAGATGGGAGGTGATATTCTATTCATGTTCACACAGTCGGTGATTTTTGCCGGCCGTCTTTCCTGCGACGGCAGCTTTTCTGTATTTCCTTTCTCCTGTAATATGACTTGATCGCTTTAAACTCCGCACACTGAGCTCTGATTGGTCAGCAGGCACTGCTTTCACTGAGTTGAGCTCTTAGCCTGCAACCTAACCTGGTCCCGACCAGGTTAGCTGCTTAGCATATATTACCATGGAGATCTAGCCTGCTAAAAAGAGAACCAGCTTCGGATGACCGGAAAGCCGGAGTTTTCCCTGAATTTAGCCGGCTAAGCGAAAATCCTGCTTCGCAGTTTTGCAGCTTTGCAGCATGCTTTTAAAAATAATTACTGTAAAACAAAGATATAGGATGAAATCAATGTGTCATCTTCTGAGTCAAACTGATTTTTCTTGTGATCAATCTAGTAACAGTTCATTGATATTCCTATTGCTCATCTCTGCTACCATGACTCATAAACATAATAACAATCACAACATCTCCTTCTGTGCAGGACTCAGAAGAAGAGGTGGATGTGGAGGAGCTTGAGTCTGGGGAGCTTTCTAGCTCAGACACAGAGGACGATATGGTTGAAGACGTTAGGAAGAGCGAGCGTCTCTTCCTGCAGGAGGCCGGGGTAACATCGTCCCAGCGCTGGCCCAAACCTGCCCCTGCATCCGAGCCATCAGCCATTAAGTATGACAACCGCAGTGAGTTTGAGCAGATGACCATCCTGTATGATATCTGGAACACGGGTCTGGACGGCGAGGACTTGAGTTTGCTGAAGAAGACTTATGAGAAGCTGTTACAGGACAACCACAGCTCGGACTGGCTCAACGACACCCACTGGGTCAATCACACCAATATCCTTTTCTATGATTTACTCCTGCATTAAGTATGTGTGGTTGTGATTGGCGTTGAAATGAACCCCAGTTACCAATTTATAACTTTTTTGAATGAACAAGTATATTGCTATTTATGTTGTATCTCCATTTTACCGTGTGGTCTTCTATTGTCCTTGACCTTTGAGCTTCACTAACCAATTTGCCGAACCCCCGGCGTAAAAAGAAGAACCCAGGACAGCTGCGTCAGCATGTGACTGGTTCAGCCAGAAGTGAGGGCTACTACGCCATCAGCCGCAAGGAGAAGGACGTCTATCTGGACCTGGACCTGCCGGAGCAGGTCATTCGGGAGGTGGAGAATGTGGACCTCTCGGTAAGCATGCTCCTGACTCCATTCATTCTGCAACCCCACTGATAACCACTTCTACTTTCTTTTTGGAAGATTCAGATTGTAAGCGAGGAATGCCAAACGGTGCTTCTTCAACTCATTCTAAGAAGGTTTGCCTGTTTGGTTCTGTTGTTTATGAAAGCCCTAAAGGCAAGGGAGAACAACTATTTCTGGTTTCCAAATCTCCTGGGTTTATGCCCAAAGGCAAATGTTTTGGCTGGTAAAAAAAGTTTTTATTACAATTGTAGCAGCCAAAATCATATAGAAATAAAACGGATAATTAACTTAAAATAATACAGCGCTGAGGCACTAGTTAGCAGATCTTACGCAGGGCAATGATCCAGGTCCAGACAAGATTCTCCGTTGTGCATTTTATTCCTATAACAAAATACAATGAACAGGTTTCCTATATCTCTTTACTTAAGCCTTTCCCTTGTGTGGCTTGAAACACCCTGTTAAAAAACCGTTTGCCTACTAGTGCTCTGGCTCCCACCACCCATCTGTCTCCAATATATACAATTACACCAGGTGCTCTAATCACCCAGTGCCCAAAACATGCCTTCAAAATAAAAGCATAGAAACTACTTTAACTTATGACGCCAACTAAGAATACATATAAATAAATTATAATAATAAACACTATAAACAGCAAGAAAATAAATGTTAAACTATTAAATAATATAAAGAGATCTAATTAATTAGAGGCTTTGTAATTAATGAATCGAAATTAATCGCATTTTTAATCAAATATACACATTTGACCTGAGAACAGTGAGAAGCAATTTTCACATGGATTTTACTCCAAGTGCAGTGCAATCCAGTGAGCCAGGGAGTTGGTTATTTTCTCAGACGTGGACTTACTTATCCTGGCCCTGAAACCAGTCATCTAGTTGAGTGTGGGTTGGGTCAGGGTGTGGTTCCTTGCACTCGGAGTCGGGCTAACGTCCACGCTAGCTGCTACATGCTTTGCATTTAGGTGATACTTTAGGCTTGATGTGCTGCGGTGATATGCACATAATTTTTTGCATAATTTGCACACAACCGTGCTCTTGTCGACGCTTCCATCCGTCCGTTTTTTAAAACAAAATGTCCCATCCACGGGGCCGACCAAAGCGGTCTCATCAGCTTGTTCGTTCATGTTTGACTATTGTTCACCGTGGTTTGTTGTTGTTTGAAGTCCCATGCTGAAGTCATGAACGTTAGTTGGTGCTCCAGTATAATCGGTCCGCCTGAAACTCATCCAGTGAGAAACGTTCCGCTGTGCAAAAATAAGTGCAATTATAATGCGTTCATTTTTTTAACGCATTCATTTTTGTGTAATTAATTCATCTTAATTAACGCGTTAAAGTCCCGGCCCTAATATATATATATATATATATATATAGCTCCAACATTCCGGCCCCTAATTGTGAACTGTGTAAACACACAATTACTTAAATTATATATAAATGAAGCTATACTCTATCTTTATCCTAACCATACAAATAATCGTCTATACTATAGACGATTATTTGTATGGTTGCCTGAAGACTATAGACTCTATAGTCTTCAGGCAACAGCTTCCTGGAAAAGAAATGGAGAGAAAGAAAAATAGTATAGAGAAACAGAAAGAATACATGTTCATGATGCTACGCTGCTGCATCCAGGAGCAGACACTTGTCTCTGACTGTCCAGGTGAACCATGTGCTTTGTTGAAGGATGTGCCGTGTCCTCATCTTCAATGTGAAGGGCTGACCGTTGCTTCTGGTGACACACACTGTAGTGGAGAGTTAGAGATAACTCAGTGTTGGCACTAGTTTGTGTCTATCACTAGGTTCACCCAGGTGTGTCGGCCAGAACACCACTTAAGGCCAAAGGTCCAGAATAGAGGAAATGAGGAGCTACGATGAGGTTTGACTTCTTTACTTATTTAGGCAGACATACAGATATTTGTCTGTGTGTGTGGTTTTTCGTTCATTTACGCACACAATACGAAGCTTAAGACGGCATAACTTTCCTGCAACTACTGACGCACATTACCCTCTAATGTGTGACGTCACCCAAAACACGTGGGTTAGCCCCTCCCCACTATGAAGGCGCAACTTAACAGGTATCAACTCTGTATAATATATATATATATATATCTATAACTTTTGGGGCCTTTTCTACACACACTGCACTTCAAATATCTCCAATAGTCTTTGATTATGTGACCAGCAGGGCAAACAAAACTAGATCCATCCACTTTTATGGAATTTGTTTCCTCATTATGTATTTTCATATTGAAGCTTGAACATGTATCCTGTGAGTGATGGTTGTGTTGGAGAGAAAAACAATTGTAGTTTGGGGCAGAAGGAAACGTTATCTTCTCATATTTCTGTTTGTTACCTTTTTCAACAGATCCTTTGGGTTCACGCCTTGAGTGGATTCTCAGGAGGTCAAGTTTGTCATTGAGATTGAGTGCAGTCAGTTTTAGTTCAAAAGCAAGTTTATCCTTTTCTTTTCTAATCACCTCCTCTTGGATCTCCAATGCATGCTTCCTCTTCAATGCAGCCATGCGTTCTTTAAGGACTGCTAAATCATCTTCAGCTTGGATTATTGCAGATGATCTGTATGATAATCTGAATACTTTCTGTGGTCTGGAATTATTGTCCTTTAAACATAACATGTGTGGTGCAATGTCCTTAGGATTTACCTCGTCACAAATAAGGAACTACTATCCTGTTCTTAAATGAATAACAGAGGAGAGGAAACTTTTGAAATCAGAAATGTATTGATCAGATTTTATTCAACTTCCCTCCGTGCTTTTGCAGTTGTTCCTATTTTATTATTGATTACAATTATTAAACCAGCTTTTAAAATAATGAAGATACAGTAAACAACATTTTTAAAACAATGCATGAACAATCTTCACTATAAAGGAGAGAATTTAAAGGACTGCTCTGGACTAAAGTTTGGTAGGTCCATTTCATTACAAATGAGTATGAAATCAAGCATAAAAATGTTTGTGTTAAAAAATGTATACAAAGTTTGCTTGAATCCAAATGTGGTTCCAGTGCACCCTGCTGTTGCTGTGCTGGCTCTGTAAATAATCACTAGGGGCTACAGTACTTGATATAGTTATTATAGATGGTCAATATTACCTTAAATATTTATTTTATCATTTAGATGACGCTTGATGATGCTTATTCCCTTAGGAATTGAATTGGGAGGTAGGTAGGTGGAATCGGCCCTCAGCCTTTTGGCTGCGAGTTGGAATAATAAGAGTTTCCAGTAGAGATTAAAATGTTGAGATCTGTGGAACAGTGATACAGCTTTTCCAAATAGCTGCTCGGCTATTTGGAATTTTAGGACTATAAAACAAAACTGTAACTCTTATGGTTTAATAGCAACGTTCAAAAGACACATTCACAGTTCCTTAGTAGTTCTCATTTTTGTTTGTATTGAAAAAGATAATTGATTTCTAACACTCAGAGTAGCATTCTGCGATACAGATGGCTGACAGATGTCCCAAATGTGTTCTTAAAACAATTTAAACGCTGTGTGCATGGGTTTAAACATTGTTAAAACTAATTAAACTGTAACCTTCATCCAAAAACATTTCCATTTGGAATATTTATACGGAATCCGTGATAGCCATGGTATGTCCACAAACCTCCTAAAATGTAACCAGTCCATCCTGTTGAAGGATTTCATTTATAAAAATCCCACTTTGAAACAATCAACCCAAACATTATAGAGCCCTCACATCCTGAAAGGCATCAGTAGGCAAAACATTTAGGTCTCTGCTCACCAAATGTGTAATTGGATTGAGGTTTGTGCAGACACATCAGCACAGATGCTGACATTTGACATTTCCAGGGAAACTCAGCGAATGGTTGTTTTGTGTTCCTATGCAACCTTTGTTTTCCATTCTGGCTTTGTGCCGTGTCTCACTGCCACCATGGAGATTTGTTGCATTTTAATGATGTAACCTCCGTCAGCATCACCCGCAACAAAGTGAGATGTAATTAGACACCACATCAGTCAGCACCTTTTGATGTCATGAATAAATTAGCACCTGACTCGGGTACACAGAGATCGCTTTTATTTTTCCTTGTGATCTGACTGTGGAGGAGTTCACTTGGAAATATTTTCAAAGCTCAGTGAGATATGCCTGAGAACCTCATTCTGAGGGTTAAACAATGAAAGATCCACTCAAAACAACTTGTAATAATTGTTTTAAAGCCTTCAGAATTCACATCTAGTATGTGTTGGATTGAGAGAAACTTGAGTCCTCCATCATGCTTCCTCTTAGCATTTAATTTGTTTTATCTGCCTGCACAGTAACAGATTCCAAATTAACCTTACCCACATGAACAAATGAGGGTCAAAGTTAAAAGTCTGGGTCATTCTCCTCTAGGTCAAGGCCATGTGAAGTGTGATTGTGCCAGTAGTGCAATTCTAATGTTATTTACCGTCTGTTTTTCTACCAGGGAGCAAACCGGGTGCTGTCAGAGAGACGCTCAGAGCAGCGCCGCCTCCTCACCGCCATCGGCACAACGGCGGTCGTGGACTCTGACCTGCTCAAACTCAACCAGCTGAAGGTACATACGGCCATGTTATCTCATATTCTGCTACCAGATTCACATTGAAGCTACAAAACCTTAAGGTCCCAGAGGGTTCAAATTTCTTAGCATTTGCCAGTATTAAAATGTCACAATACAATTATCTTATATTTTGTATTGTGTATAGTACTTTAATTATTCTTGAAATAAGATAAAATCATATTCTATCCTTGAAAATACTTTAAAAAAGATGAACGTCCTTGGCGGAAATCATTCTTAACCATCATGGCGTTAGGAAAGAAACACACCTCTGTAAAGGTAATAGCCATTGGTGAAGCATTTTCTTTTTCCAAACACTGTAATCTCCTCACTGCCATGACAACGTTCAGATTGAATCAGCAGTCGGTAAAGCCACCTTATTGCAACAACAGGCACCTTTGAGCATGTTGCTGTGCATAGTACAGAGAAAACACTGCCATGCAAAAACACTTAAAAACAAACTGCTACCCTAAATGTGTATATGGTGTCTTCTAACAACTTCAATACAAGTTTGATTGATTGCTTGATTAGTGTAGTTCAGGGCTTTTCAATAGGCGGGCCAAATCCGGCCCCCGGGTGATATTCACTGGCCCGTTAAAAAGTATTCTTACTTTTTTTTTTTTTTTTACTTTTTTTTTGGGCCAGAGTGCCTTTATTCCAGAGAGGGTGTTAAATTATGAGAGAGGGGAAAAAATTTCCTGAAAACTTCGGCGGGCTCGGGTTTCGAACCCACCTACTAGCTACTGTAGTGACAACTCCTGTCATTTATTGCATCTCTGCGTGAATGATTAGATCATTTCACCTAAATGAAATGATGTTGATGGTTAAATTAGCTTCACCTGTAGGCCTACTGAGTTCTGAATAGGGATGGGTATCGTTAAGGTTTTAACGGTACTACTACTTTTATCGATACCGCTTATCGATCCGGTCTTTTAACGGTACTCTTATCGGTTCTTTTGGAGAAGAAAAAAAAAGTTAAACTAACTAAACAAATTGTGAACAAAACTAACATTGCTTTTTATTTAAATTAAATACATAATATTTCACATCAAAAGAAACGACAATGTTTTAGCAAATCGATGACAGAACTGTAAACAGAATAGCTGAAACTTTAACAAAATAAATAACTCTGTTACCTATAATCATTAACCCATGTTTGTATAATGTAGTTAACTCGGTGTGTTGCTGCTAGCATACATAACACCTGACGTGGAAGCATTACTCGTGGATGGGGCTACAGAGCTACTAGAAAGACAGTCGAACCCGGTGCATTCCTCCGTCTGAATGTGGAGCACTTTTGATAAATGTTTAGACAAATTGCTCGTGTTACCGACCTTACATGCTAAACTCTTAGTGCACTTTAGGCAACGAGTATCGAGACGGGTAAAGTTTAACCACACCCCGGAGCGTGTTCTCTCCGCCATCTCCTCCGTGTGTGTGTTGCTGCATGTAGCAGCCGTGTGTGTAAACTGCCCCGCCCTCTCGCAAGCAGGCGGGAGAGAGAGATCGAAAATACTAAAAATAATCATAGACGCATTTTGCAGTCTTTTTGCATTAAAAACGGACTTGGCGACACTAAAACTGCAATATAATGTTTGTGTAGCAATAATACACATGACATATTTTTTACATGTCTCCAGTACCGCTAAAAAGACCGCTAACGTCGGAGCTTAACCGTACCACGGTCTTTATTAATTCAGCCCTGGGGCCCGTTTAATACCGTGGCTCTATACCCATCCCTAGTTCTGAACTTGCCATTTAGATGAAGGCTATGGGCCTATGTTGTTTGATTTAACTAAACACAATATATGCACTCCACTATTTACTGTAGCTGAAGCTCTTAATATGATTGCTCATATTTCAAGCCATCTTTTTCCCGGCCCCTTGCTTTGGATCATTTTCATCAACCGTCCCCCACTCCAAACTAATTGAATAGCCCTGGTGTAGTTTAATGACTTTGCATACACAAAATAACTTTTTGTTGGACCAACAAACTGCTGGTTCCTTTCAGAGGTCCTGCTTTCAATGAGGAGTTGCCAGCTGTACACTTTTGGTGATTAACTTGCTCCCTAGGAAGGCGTTAATCCTTCAACGCAGGCCGCCTGTTTCTGTTGCTGCCAAGGCCAAACATTTCACAGAGCTAACCCTGTGTGAAACACGACAGGAAATCAGTCTGGATGCCCTCCCTTCATTAGCAACACCCTAAAGGAGGGTTGAGGTCATATTTTAGGGTGGAGGCTGTTTATCGCTGGAACTGTGATGAGTGCAGTTACAAACCAAGTCACCTAAAAGCACAATCAGCATTTACTTCACACATGTACTAGCGTTTTAATGAAAACTCTAAACATATTCATCTGAGTGTTTGCATACTTCGTTTGTTACCAAGACCTTTGTTACAGTGAGTCTTTTCTGTCTTTGTGCAGTACCGAAAAAAGAGGCTTCGTTTCGGACGCAGCAGAATCCACGAGTGGGGTCTTTTCGCCATGGAGCCCATAGCTGCTGATGAGATGGTCATCGAGTACGTGGGTCAGAACATCCGACAGGTACGGCCTCCTGTCTGATTCACTGTGTGTTTTGAAAGCAAACCCTTCCAGTTATCCATCTCAAGTTTCATGCAGTGATGACATTGCAGCTACAATATTAATAAAATATGTAAGCTGAACTGCAAGTGTTCTGTTTAGAAAGCTCAATCATCATTACATTATTGGTTCATTTCATAATTGATTTGTCTATTGGCAAAAAAGAACTGTTTTGATAATCGATTAGTCATTTTTAAATATAGAAATCTTCAGATACTGCTGCTGTTGGCTTAGAGTTATTATAAGATTTGTAAACAACATGTTTTGTGTATGTCCAGATGGTGGCTGACAATCGAGAGAAGCGGTACGCGCAGCAGGGCATCGGGAGCAGCTACCTGTTCAGAGTGGACCACGATACCATTATTGATGCCACAAAAGTTGGCAACCTGGCAAGATTCATCAACCACTGCTGCACTGTGAGTCCCGAACATCTTCAGGCCTATTCTTCCCAGTATTTATCATTTTTAAGTTGAATTCTGTTCATTCGGCAGAGAGAGTTGATTATGTCGCTAAGAAGGGCAACGGATGCCGGGTTCTTCGAGAGCATTTTGTTTTTCTTTCATTTTATTTACAACTCTTTCTTGGAATATTTCCAAGGTACAAAAAGGTAAAAAAAGAAACCACATCACCAAAACTAAATAGTCTAATCCTGGTCCCTTCTCCAATGTAAGATACAAAAAACATTTGAAATGTTCATTTTCAAATTCTTCTGGCGCTGTTCCTCATCCTTCTCTTATTGCTTTGTTCCTCCAGCCAAACTGCTACGCCAAGGTAATCACAATAGAGTCCCAGAAAAAGATTGTGATCTACTCGAAGCAGGCCATCGCTGTCAACGAGGAGATCACCTACGACTACAAGTTCCCTCTGGAGGACAACAAGATCCCCTGCCTGTGTGGGACGGAGAACTGCCGCGGGACACTGAACTAGTGGATGTGCTTTTCTTCGTCATCTGGCAACACCCAGACCCCCACTTGATTCACCCTTTGTAGAGTGTACATCGAAAGGCCAGGCCACTCTATGAACCCACCCTGCTCACATTACCCAGGAAACAGAGACACACACATTTGCACTTTCATGCCCACTTTTCATTCACGTGGCAGTTTCACAAGCCAGGGGAGAGGTTAGTGTCACCTGGCATGAGAATACTAGTTGGGGGACGTCCGCTTCTTTTATGGGGCGATTGTTGGACTCCATTGGTTGTTATTTTTTTAACCAGGATGTTTCGTGTAGCCAGGCATAAAAGGTCTTTGTATTTCCAAGCCATTATCAGATTGAAGGAGCACGGTAAAACAAAACAGAAAACGCCATTATTCTATGTCTACATCGGCTTACATAATACACATCCTGGATCACTCTTGCCGTGTCGCATCCCTCCCTGCTGCCACCCACCCATCCACACAGATCCACGCACAGACGCACAGGAATATCTGACAAATTCAGGGTTTTTAAAAGCGCTTCTTATAGGCTCACTTTTAAAATGACAAACTTCATTCAATTTGGTCTTCAGTTATGCAAGATTTCCAAGTGTGAAGATTGTTTAAGAGCTTTTTTTAAATTCAATTTCATAGTATTATATAATAATATTGCTATTATGAATTATATTGTTATTCAGTTGCATTAGCTGTAAGTATCTTACAGTGAAATGAGCTTCAGTGTACCCAGTCCACTGTCCTTTGTTCACCAGCCCCATCAAACCCTCATGTTCTTGCTCCCCTGATTGGCCACAACCTTTCTTCTGGATGAGAAAAAAAAAACCTTTCAACTCTTGTTTTTGACCCACGTGAATATATGTCAGTTAGGTTGTTGCTAAATTGTGTTTTATTTTTACATGGCTCCTGAATTTGTGCCTGCAGGACCAGCACAACAGGGATTTAGCCTGTGTTTCTTTTTCCTTTTTTCCCCAAAGTTAGAGCTATGTTAACAAAGTGTTGTGACGAGAACAAGAACCATGTTTGTTTGCATAATCTCTCTCTATCTGTTTATCTGCGTTCCATCAAAGCAAAGGTCAAAAGTAGGCAAACTACGTTCTTCAGGCAATGATTACCACCAAACTCATTCAGGTCCTGTTCAAATTTGTGTTCAGTTTTTAACTTAGTCAATCTGTGTGCTACATATGTTTTGAAAAGGCACATTTATTGGATTTGGTCAGGTCTCTTTAAATGTTTAGATTGTGAATGTTTATCCCCCTGGTTTGAGGGCCTTTCAAGAATACATTAGTATGTATTTTATTTGGAAGTGCTGAGTGGTTCGCCCCAAAGAAACATCTCTCCCTGAAAATGCATCGGCCTAATGTAAACAAGTGTCCAGCGTAGGATCTGTTTTCAGTGTAGATGGGTGGAAGGTATAGATACGCTCCGTGGGTTTGCAATATGCCGCAGACAGCAGGATGTATGTGGCCCTTGTGTTGTGTCTCTGTTTTTCACATGGCTATGGCCGTCCAAAGTTTAACTTTCATTTTAAACTTTTCACTAAAGTTTGGTTTTATTTTGTTCCCTCCCAAACAGGAAAATGTGTAAGATATTTTGTGTTGCAATGAAAGCCTTTCATCACAAACAAACCCTCTTTACTACAGTATAAAAAGATGAAATCAAAGAAGTACATGTAAATATTGTAGAAGTGTTTGTTTCTCGTAGAAACACACTGATTTCAAGCTGTAAATATGTTGTTCCTTTTCTTCTCTCCATGAGGATGAAACATGTACATACCTTCCATTCATTTATTTTTTATTGTTTTTCCTTTTAATTTGATGATTATTTTAATATTATTTGCAATATTTCTTGTATTAATGCGTTGGACCCTTTATTAATGGTGCATTAAAATATTTTTTAAATAAATGAAACCATGTTTTTCAATAACTGTGTCCTCCTACTGTTCATAGCACAAAGGTTCAGCCAGTGTTGGAGAGAAATGTAGACAACTGTGAGTCAGTCTACAGGTTCCTCTATTGTTTACATGTCAGAGAGAAGTTACGAATACATTTTGAAATACTAGGGGGTAATATGCAGTGTTCAAAAGGAAGTTGCTTGCATAGTGGAAACTACCAAGTGCCATTTCCTCACTTGAAAATTGTTCCTACCATGCACCTGCAATATAGATGCTTCCTGTTCAGAGAAACGAGAGGAAGTGCTGAAATCTATCCAATCTATCCAATCCAATAGGAGAGGAAGACCTGGTGAAGCTCACAGCGCAGGAGGTGGCGTGAGTAAAGAGGTTTCAACACATGATTCTTTAATAATCAGTATTTTTAAGATGCATTATTTACTAGACCTGAAATAATCTCGGCTTGAAAAAACACTGTTTTATGAACTATGATAAATCTCTTCTAGGCTTATTTTGAATAAATTAAACAGAAATACACACAAACAAGGGAAAGGGTGGAGGGGCCCATATGCAATCACTACGTACAGTTTGAAAAAATGTGTGCGAAGCCCCTGCATGTGTACTTAAAACATAATTATTCATTCAAAAATCTGGAATGCATTTCAGTCAACTAATTCCTAATACTCAATACAGTGTTTAACATTCTTAGGGACTATTACTGAATGTTTTTATTTATTCTAGTATTTCAACAATTTAGACAGTTTATACATCTAAAAAACAAACAAAATTAGTAGAAGTGGGAGGGCAGAAGGCATACAGAAGTAGCCCTCCCGTTAGTCATCCTGTTGCAGGATACTAATGTGATGTTATAAAAAGCCTTTGGTGGCTGCAGGGAGAGCCAAGCAAAGTCAGATTAAGTGATAAAATGGCATGATAACACAGTAAAGTAAACCTCCCTTTGACCGGCCTTCCTTGGTTAATATGACCTCCAAATTGGGGTGTGCAACGGCCTTGACAGTAAAGGAACCTTTAATAATATATGGTGTTACATCAAGGTCAGCAATTATTTCAAACCACAAATGTTAATATCAGTCAAAAGAAGCAACAGTACTTAGTGAAATTCAGTGGCCAGTAATTTACACATAATTATGGTTGACAAAAATGAAAACACTGCAGTGCTGCTTTCAGATGCTGTATATTTAGAAACATGGTCTGGGTAACAGCTTTGGTTGTCATTTGATGATGTATCTTTTATATTATTTCTTAACCATAGACCCTCTGAAGTCCCATCCATATAGGCACAGTGATCGTGTGCAAACAAGATCTACAATGTGCAAACCACAGTAAATAACTTGTTTGTACACATTGTGTCCATAATGTACTTACCGCACTCAGCTGTCACCACTGCAAGTGCATACCAACCTATGTTTCACACCAGGGGCGGACTGGCCATCGGGAATACCGGGAGTTTTTTTTGCCTAAATCCTACCGGCCCACATTTGTAAGTGTTCCGGCCACTCCCTTTTTTTTTTTTGCTTACCTAAATCCTACCGGCCCACATTTGTAAGTGTTCCGGCCCAGCCCAGCCCAGCCCAGTGGGGTGTGGCCAGGGTTGGGTTGTAACGGAATACATGTAACGGCGTTACGTAATCAGAATACAAAAATCAAGTAACTGTATTCAGCTCGTGTTACATTTGAAAAACGAGTAATCTGATTACAGTTACTTTCGTAAACCTGAAGTGAATACATTTTGGATTACTTATTGGAATTATTGGTGGAAAGATTTCCTCACAACATGTAATATTCATTACTAAAGGTACAGCCTTGTCTGGTTTCTTGCTCAAGGGCACCACGGCAGGGCAGGAGGTGAACTGGGACCTCTCCAAGTAGAAGTCCACACTCCAAATAGGTCTGGTCTGGGACTTGAACCGGCGACCCTACGGCTCACAGTCCAAGTCCCTACTGACTGCCATAGATTTAGTCCCTAATTTTGCTCTCAAAATGGACCAGATTGATGCATTTAACTTCGACATTTAAAAAAAAGTCTTCCCGGGGGAGCTTGCCCCCGGACCCCCCTAGAGGAGGTGAGGTCCACCACCTGCCCACACCCCCTGTTAAATTGTCTCACCCACATTGAGGATGCTTTGTACGTCGCCCATGTTTTATTCCATGTGTCAAGTCAGGCAAATTGGGTCAACATGTATATTGCATCAATGATCTGTTAACATTAAAATCACTAAATATATGCCGTAACTATTTTGCTCTTGGCAACTCAAGGGCTGCTCAGGTAATGTGATTACTATATGAATAATTGTCTAAAATAACATTAAATGCATAGGGTTTTTTGTTAAGTAACATACTTTCGTCGCCGGCCGGCCGATACATGCCACGCATTAAGTGGGCCTGTCTGTCAATTCATCCCCGGGCCACTTTTTCCCCCCAGTCCGCCCCTGTTTCACACACATTGTCAATAAATCCTTTCCCCATGTGGATGTTTTATAAAGTAAAATGTCTTAGTTAGACATCATTTGATTGTTATCCATCCTATGATTATGTTTGATGACTCACTTAAACTATTGATATATGTCTCTGACTTTGTTAATTGGTCATTCTAGAGCACCATTTGATTTACCAATAGGCAGTGTTGGGTGTAACGGAGTTACAGTAATGTATGTAACGAAGTAATGTAAGGCATTACTAATGACATTTGGATAATACACTACCCGTTACAATTCTCAGTAACACAGTTACAACTCATTTTAACCCGAAATGGTGTTTTGTTACGAAATCGTATTTCTTCCGCTAAGAAAACTTTACGGCAGCACTGTCCAACTCTGTTCACAGTCTCTGATCCACTAACAAGTCCTTAAACTGATCTGCATACATACCATGCATCAGACTTCTGTCATGTTTAGCCTGTTTGAGTCAGTGAGAGAAATTACACTGCCTTGATTTAGCTATTTCAGCATAGTTTGGCTCATAAGTGGTAAGAGCAATCCTGAGACACTCATGCAACTTCTCATTGGTCATGGAGCAGCGTGCCCTTGTTTTGATGGCATTCATATGAGAAAAGCTAGACTCACAAGTATAGGTAGATCCAAACATTGTCAGTATAAGCAAGGCCACCTTCCTCATTGTGGGGTACTGATACTGGCTAACATGGTTAGACCAAAAGTCCACTACACCCTCAGACTGCAGGAGCTGTTTTAAAGGTAAGGAAGACTGCACATCAACCAGCTCCATCTGAAAGAGGCTCTCATCAATGCAAGATATTACCTCTTTTACTTTTACACAGAAGTCTGCATCAGGCTTGATGGAAAACGGGTCACGGGCAAACTGCAATACCTCAATTGGAATGCTGAAGCCTTGGAATCTGTCAGTAAAGTTATCAGTCAATGTTGTCATGAAGTCTGTCATGAAGTCTGTCATGACTGGCGTTTGCTCCAGGTGATGTGGTCATAAATGCAGGGAGTTTTGGGAAGTGCAGTAGTTTTGTCGTCATTAGGTCTGTTTTGAAGATCGTTAGCTTTGTCTTGAAGGCACAAAGTCTTTCAACCAAATCAGCGATAGACTTTTCGCGACCCTGCAGTTCGCAATTCAAAGTGTTCAAGTGTCCAAAAATGTCACACAGAAAGTAAACATCTGCCATAAACTGTTCATCTAACATGCGCTCCAAGAGGTTTGGAGCTCGTTTGTAGCTCGTGTGTGCTTACTCGTGCGAAGGAAAGACACAATCTCCTGGCGGAGTTCACAGAAACGATCCAGGACCTTTCCTTTGCTGAGCCATCGGACATCGTTATGGACGAGTAAGTCCGTGTGTTCAGCAAACGTGTCAGCAAGCAGCTGACGGAACAGGCGGTGTTGTAGGCTGGAGGTTGAGCGAATGAAATTCACAATGTTCATGACAGTGTCCATGGTGTTTTTCAAATCACCACTGAGCTTTGCACACAACACAGATTGATGAATAATACAGTGTAAATACTGCATGTGTGGGGCTATGGCAGATAGACGCGCCACCAGCCCCTGCACTCTGCCGATCATAGCTGGAGCGCCATCAGTGACCAACAGGCACACTTTTTTTAAATCCAGTAGACGTTCGTTAAAAAACGAGACTATCTTTTGAAAGATAACCTCACCTGTAATGTGTCCCTCCAACGGAATAATCCCCAGAAGTTCTTCCCTAAAGCGAACTCCATCGAAAAACCTCACATAGATGCACAGCTGGGCCATGTCAGTACAGTCAGTTGATTCGTCCACAGCGATTGATATAAACTCTGCTTTTCGAAGGTTTTCCAAAAGCTTCCCCGACACATCCTTTGCAAGTAGTTCCACTGTGCGAAGTGTTGTTGTTCTGAGAGAGGTACTTTTTTAATGGCTGAAGTGACGCTGTCTTTACTTTTTGGTCAATAACCACTTCATCGATGACAGCAAGCATGCAATCTTTAACGGTCTCCGCGTCGGTAAAGGGCCTCTTCTGTCTGGTGTCCAGGCTACTCGCAGGGATGCTATCGTAGCTCTCTCTTGTTCCGTGCAGCGACTAAAAGCCACTTGACTCCGTTCAAATGATGCTAGCAGTCCCTGTACTTTCCTTCTCCGTTCCTCTGAGCCCACGGGAAAACTGGCAGAAAACGAGCCGTGATTTGAGTTGTAGTGTCGCTTTACGTTGTATTCTTTCATCACGGATATACTTTCGTTGCACAATAAACACACCGGTTTATTACTTGTTGCGGCTGGCAAAGTAAATACATATTTGTCAGTCCATTCATTCTGGAATTGGCGATTTTCCGAATCAACTTTACGTTTCTTGGGCTTGGAGAGACATCTTGAAGCTGTTACTCGCTGTTACTCGCTGTTACTCACTGGCCCGCGAACCTAGTGTGTAACGTGAGTTTGACTGAGCCAATGACAAGTGCGGACACAGTGCGGTTTTTTTTTTTTAATGAGCAGAGCGCGGCAGGCAAAATAACGGATTCAAAATAATTCAAATTAATGGAAAAACCAGCGTTTTCGCCGCATCGTCGGATGTAGTGCTATTACACATGTAACGTTCACAAGGTGAGTCGGAAACAGGCTTCTCGTTATTAGGCTTTAATAACAGATGTTCTTTACAGATGATCACAGGTACATGTCACTTCGTGGGTTCTACTCACTCTAACCTAACTCCTACCCCTACACATATATATATATATATATATATATATATATATATATATATATATAGCAGTGTCTACGTCACAACTCCCCGCCCTCCCCCGTCCGCTCCCCCAACCACAGGCCCGCACCTCAACCAGCATCACTGTGCAGCTCTATGATTGGCAGAGAGACGGGGGATGCCTGAGTGACACCCTCAGCATCCTATACAGGGTCGCTACACTACCCCCCCACTACGAAGTTCCTCGCCCACGAGGAACAAATAAATCTCAGCACAAACACTACCCCCACCCTCTCCAGTACTCTGCAGGGAGCAACCCACTGGCTGTCCAGTTTTGGGCACCGGCCTTTCTTCCGTTGTGGGCTGTAGACCCAGACCAGCTCCCCGGCCCGGAAATGCTGCCCTCTTGTCCTGGTGTCATAGTTCCGCTTCTGTCCACCTTGTCCAGTCTCAGCTCCTTCAGTTCGCCTCCGAGTCTGAACCTCAGAGTCCAGGGTCTGCTCCGCCTCTGCCTTCATCAAGGCCTCTCTGTGTTGGGCGTTCTGCTCCATGGTACTCCTCTCCGCTATAGCTACGCTTGCCTGCTTCTGGGACTCATCCAGCTGAGATGTACAGGTATCCAACTCTGCTTCTGTCCTTTTCAGGTCTTCTAGAGTTTTCAAAGTCTCCAGTTGGGATTGTTCTAGCTTATTCTGGAGCTCGTTGTAACCTTGCTGCAGCGCCTTAGCGTCTCTACCCATCTCGCTGATCCTCTCCTGGTACTTGATGCAGTCCCTCTGCAGCTGCCGGACCTCCAGCTGCTTCTCCCTCAGCAGCTCCTCCAGCTGCCGCTCTCTGTTCTGGCTGCCTTCCCTGACCCTCTGAGCGGACCTCAGCTGCTGCTCCAGCTCCCTCTGCTTACCAGACTCTGCTTCTGCTCTCTCTCTCTGTGCTTGCCTCATGTCCTCCTCCAGCCTGGTGGCCCGGTCGCTCTCACTCTGCGCCTCAGCCTCCAACTCGGCCCACTTCCTCGCCAACCGCTCCACCTCCTGCTGCAGCACGGCCAAGTGCTCCCGGTTGTCCACCGCCTCCTGCTGGTAGGAGAGCCCTGATTCGTTCCGGAGCAGCTCTGGCGGGAAACACTGTCCAAACCGCCTCTTCAAAGCCCCCGCTAACGCTTCATAGCTGTGTCGGTCCTCAGGGCTAAGTAGTAGCAGACATGAAAGAGCCTCGTCTGTGAGGCACAAAGCAAGCTGTAGTGCTTTAGTCTCTATTGACCACCCCCCGGCATGCGCAAGCACTTCAAATTGGGCAAGCCTCCCAGTCTGCCTTACCCGAGTATTTGGGTGTTTTCACGAACGCGGCGGCTGCTACTGGTTGATGGGCGCCGCCATTGTTGTTTACATCCAGCTTGGAAATGGCGCGAAATGCCGCTGAAGACGGCGACATTCCCGCGTCTCTAGCCATCTTCACCGCCGACTCTCTCATGCCCCTTTCACACCAGCGCCTTTTCAGCTCCGGCTCGGAGCTAGAGCCTGAAAAGCGCCGGGTTTTCCAACCCTGTCTCCTAAAAATTACGTTCCCACAGAACTAAACTGCATTCTCAATTACGTTTAGCTAGAAACGTATTTTCTCCCACGTTACGTTAGTTATGAACGTATCTCAAATACGTTTATTTTCTACATATCTTCTAGAAACGTATTTTCTCCCACGTTACGTTTGTTATGAACGTATCTCAAATACGTTTATTTTCTACATATCTTCTAGAAGCATATTTTCTTCCACGTTACGTTAGTTATGAATGTAACTTAAATACGTTTATTTTCTACATATCTTTGCCATTTATTGTCTTGCTTATAATAATGATAATTAGTTATTTATAAATATCATTTTAGAGCACACCTTTGAAATCGACAATCGGGCTCGATATATGGTTAAATTAAAATCAGTAGGCGAGGCTGTAATTTCGCCAGCTGTTACTCTCATGAGCGAGGCAGAACATAATAGTTTTAACATGCCAAAAAGCTGCTGTGTCGTTTATTGCACCTCAAACATTAAAACAAATCCAGAGTTACGTGTTTCTGTACTTCCTCTAAGAAGAAAGGACAGTATCAGAAGAGCTCTGTGACTTCAGGCTTGATCGCCGTTCAAATGACAGCGCTGGTTTCCCCAAAAGTGGGCGGGGCTGTAAAGTGAAGTAGATTTACTCTCATCTATTATTCAAAACCATTCTATTTATTCTAACGTAAATTACATGCCAGTGTTTTATCTTTTATTTATTTGTTTTTATTTTAAATCGTATAATGTCTGACTTTTTTTCCGTCTGTGAGGAAAAGAAATGGGGCTCAGAGCCTCAAAATACTGAAATCTGTATTTTTTAAAATCTTTTCCTTCTAATTTATTATTCTTTTCTAAATAACACACTGTTATTTACTCAACAATAACACACAATTATCCTTGTTTTTATTTATTCATTTAATTCTATAATCTTGGGCTTTTTAGCCGTAAATAAAGTCACCGGAAACAGACGGGACATTTTGAGCGATACACACCACAAACCCACTAAACTGATTACCCAAGATCCTCAGCTTGAAGCTTTTTGATTGGATGTTTTAGCCGCAATGCACGCTGGGATATGGTGTTGATATGATATGGAGTTATGATATCCGACAACGAAAAATAAAATAATACCTAATTCAGAGTGTGCTTGCTTTTCTCTTTGGAAGTCATCACATAACGGCATTGTAATACACGGTTCGGCTGCATTAAATATTACACATCTGCCGTAATTCTTTATTTATAGAGAGAGACAAACAGGAGAACTGCTGCCAAAACTGAATACTTGACGTGGATCATAAATATATCAACAATTAAACAACATCTTCAATTTCTTATCACAAAATACGTCTCCTTGCAGTATCAATAGTAATTCGGTTGACTTTTATATTTGATCCATTTGGTATATAGGTTATATTTACACCATAACGGTGCACAGAGGATAGAAAAGGACTTGTAGTTTTTAAAGATATTACTGATTTTCTTTGAATATAAGAATCTAAATACTGAGTTGAGAGAATAGTCAGGGGATTTTGGTGATGGGAGACACATCTATGGAATCACAATTTCAATAGCTTACTATTAAATGACGGATAGCCTATGCCTTTCTGTCTGTGATGTTTTACAAATCAGATATTAATGTGTAGAAGTAAAACAAGAGAAATAGTATAGCAATATCCTGTAAAATTATGTAAAAACATGAATAAAACTACACATCTTCAGATGTTATACATAAGTGTCTACACTAATAATACAAAGTTATTATTAGTATGCTGTGTGTACCTTGTGTGCACCGCCTAGTGGTTAAAGCATGTTATTGAATTATTTTTGTTGAATAATCTTATTTGATCAAAACAATATTAAGAGTACATACTTTCATAGGGGCAAAGTAGAAGGTCAATGATAGAAATATAGAATATAAAAAGTCAAGAAGATACTAAGTGATCTCTACAATAAAACAGTTTAGTGCTGGATGTACAAAGATATTAATAGGAGGATGTGCAAAACAGAAAAACGAATGAACCTTTATTAACACATTAAAAAATACTTTAGGTTAAGGTCTTCTTTTAAACAAGAAAAAAGCTCTGGGGGTATCTATCTACAGATGAATATTAAGCCTGACAAAGTACTTAACGTCTAAAATATTGCTTTCCTGCAATGTTAACTATGTTGAAACACTTATTTTAAATGATATTATACACATTAATTATACTCTTATGTATGTAGATAGAATAAGAAATGTGCAGAATATGACAGTTTAATGGTGGAGGTATACAGTACACACATATTGATAGATGTCTGTTGAGGAACCTGCGACCCAAGTTGTGTATAAGATCAATACACCTTAGAAAACCTTGAAATCTTGAAAGGGATATGCAAAATAGCCATTTTTAATTAACTATTAGTAGAGAATAACGAGTAATGAATATACTTTATAAAGATCTGCAGATAAATGTTTAGTCTTCTCAAGCACCAACTATCAAATATCTCTCCTGATTGTTGGCACTTGACAATCACCTTCCCTGAATTGTATTCAGGTGTAACTAAAGTCTGCTTTAAGGGTTGTTTATATTCCACATCATTAATCAGAATCTGCAAAGTAACTAAACTAAATGTAGTGGAGTAAAAATACCAGGTTAACCTCTGAATTGTAGTGGAGTAGAATAACAAAGTAACAATGAGCTGTCGTGTGGGTATATATTAATGCTGCCCATTATGGATACAAGCGATTTTCACCCATTTAGTAATTACATGTTTTAAATGTGTACACACCAATGTGTTTCCTATCGCCTAAACCTCCAGGGCTGTACACAGTTTAATACTGTCAACTTCTACATTTGGGAAAAACGTCTTTTAAAACTACAATTCCCAGTAGAGACGTGCCATAGAGAACATGTTGCGAAACACAATAGCCAGCATGTGTAGTTCTGGTGGGGCGTTCGAGTCCAGTTTTGAATAGTCTGCCGTGGTTTCGTTCCATTTCAAAGAGCTTGACGCTCGGCGTAACCTTGGCGCAACATCACGGGGTTTGTCAACGGGACTGTAGTCCCAAACGATAGCTGGGGATTATGGGTAGTGTAGTGTCTTGGGCCATCCTAAATCTCGAAATGTCCCGTCTGTCTCTGGTGACTTTATTTACGGCTAAAAAGCATGCTAAAATGCCCAAGATTATAGAATTAAACGAATAAATAATGCTATTGTTGAGTAAATAACAGTGTGTTATTTAGAAAAGAATAACAAATTAGAAGGAAGAGATTTTAAAAAATACAGATTTCAGTATTTTGAATCTCTAAACCCCATTTCTTTTCCTCAAAGACGACAAAAAAAGTCCGACATTATACGATTTAAAATAAAAACAAATAAATAAAAAGATAAAACACTGGCATGTAATACGTTAGAATAAATAGAATGGTTTTGAATAATAGATGACAGTAACATCTACTTCACTTTACAGCCCCGCCCACTTTTGGGGAAACCAACGCTGTCATTTGAACGGCGATCAAGCCTGAAGCCACAGAGCTCTTCTGTTACTGTCCTTTCTTCTTAGAGGAAGTACAGAAACACGTAACTCTGGATTTGTTTTAATGTTTGAGGTGCAATGAACAACACAGCAGCTTTTTGGCATGTTAAAACTATTATGTTCTGCCTCGCACATGAGAGTAACAGCTGGCGAAATTACAGCCTCGCCTACTGATTTTAATTTAACCATATATCGAGCCCACTTGTCGATTTCAAAGGTGTGCTCTAAAATGATATTTATAAATGACTATTATCATTATTATAAGCAAGACAATAAATGGCAAAGATATGTAGAAAATAAACGTATTTCAGATACGTTCATAAGGAACGTAACCTGGGAGAAAACATGTTTCTAGAAGATATGTAGAAAATAAACGTATTTGAGATACGTTCATAACAAACATAACGTGGGAGTAAATACGTTTCTAGCTAAACGTAATTGAGAATGCAATTTAGTTCTGTGGGAACGTAATTTTTAGGAGACAGGGTTGGGTTTTCCAGTTCACACCGGAGCTGCGGCGGCTCTTAGCTCCGGAATCCGCTTCATTTCCAGCTCCAAAAAATTGTCGGTCCAGAGGCAAGAGCTTTGGAGCTAAGAGGTGACGTCGCTTACGTCTCTCTTACGTCCAGGCGTGCAGGAAACTAAACCCACCTCCCATGGGTCGACTGTTATGCCTGCCTACAAGCAGTAGTGCCTATAAACACACTTTATAAAGTCAGGCAACACTAACCAGGCTTCGTGTGATTCTGTTTATTTGTGCCTTACTTTGACCATCCGTTCACTGTTATCGATCATTGTGGAGAGAGGCAGACGTGTTGTTTTGTATTATTGCAGCTATCGGATTAGAGTAGTCGGTTTAGCTTCGGTTGCTATGCTAACATCACCCGTTTGATACCAGAGACACTTTCATAACAGCGTTGTGATATCAAACAGTGTCAATTCAGACTGACACACATTCACTTAGGCTAAGGGAACTGGGGATATGCATCAGCTGCTTGTGTGAGTCGGACAGTGAATACTTTAGAGCGGCCGCTGCAGTGTGAGCTAACCGGGAGCTAACGGGAGAATAAAGTCCCGTGGAAGAGCAGCACTGCAGCGGTCGGTAAATGCTGCAGAAACACATTAATAAACAATGAACCACGGCACTCTGGAGCAAAGTATAAGGTTGGAGAAGTCGTTATTCAATTTATTCTGGCTTCGTGTGATTAAAAGCAACACGATCATCGACCCGACGCTGTTGTTGTTGTGAGCTTCCGTTGGGGAGCAAATCAGCGATGTAAACGGTGACGTCATGACGCAGCAAGGGCAGCTCTGGGGCGCCAGTGGGCGGTGTGCACAGAGCGGGAGCTGAAAAGGGAAACCGGAGCTGAATCAGAAAAGCTCCCGCTCGGAGCTAGAAACTGAAAAGCGCTGGTGTGAAAGCCGCAACAGGCGCTCTCTCGCCTCCCGTGCACTCATGAACTCCCCACTCATGTCCTTCGACCACCCACATGATCCATCTTCCTCTCCCTCACTACTTTCCTGCTTCACTCCCATCTTGCTGAACTTTTCCATCTCCACTAGCTTCCCGGCTAGCTCCGTGACGCAGTTACGGACTCCCGTCAGGATAGACGTCCTCCGTTCGAAAAGTCACTTCTGACACCAATGTAACGTTCCAACACATCCTCACTCCCAGGTCGGCCTATGTTGACGTTATGTCAAGTCCCCTGCCGGCTTTTTCCAACGCAAGGGGGGGGGCCTTAGCGTCCATTTTCAACGCGAGGGGGGGGGCCTTAGCGTCCATTTTCAACGCAAGGGGGGGGCCCTTAGCGTCCATTTTCAGCTTTCCGGGATGTCCATGTGCTTCTATGGACGCTCATGGAAGCACGGCATTCGTTTGTGTCAACTGCCCTTAAAGGCAATGAAGACACTACACTACCCAGAATCCCCAGCTATCGTTTGGACTACACCATGTGCTCTGTTTGACAAAGCCCGTGATAGTCCTCAAGCTCTATGATTGGAGAGTGTGCTCCGAGGGTTACCGAGCCTCGAACAGCACTTGAAATGGGATGGAACCACGGCAGACTGTTCAAAACTGGATTTGAACGGGTCCACCGCGTCCCCCCCCCCCCTCCCCCACCCCGTCCCCAGAACTACACATGCTGGCTATTCTGTTTCGCAACATGTTCTCTATGGCACGTCTCTACTGGGAGTTGTAGTTTTAAAAGACGTTTTCGTATTTCCCATAATAAGAATTTGCCAGTATTAAACTGTGTACATCCCTGGAGGTTTAGGGGACAGGAAACACTCACATTTAAAACATATAATTAATAAATGGGTGAAAATTGCTGGTGCCCATAATGGGCAGTATTAATATATATACCCACACGCCAGCTAAGGTCAGAAGAGCTTTATTTAACAGCTGGACTTATGTTTGTGACCCCTCCTGTTGTTAATTGATAACATTACATTACATTACATTAATTGATAAGCCTGAAACATGCACTTGTCAAGGTTCATAGGCACATTTTGCAAATATGGCAGTAGCCATCGATCAGCTTAAGATAAGATATACTTTATTGATCCCAAGTTGGAACATTTGCGTTACATCAGCATGTGTAACAGTTAAATCTGCAGTGGTGTTTATTTGAAAATCATTTAGTATAATCACACAAATTCTGTGTTTTATATTTAACAATTCTGTGTTCTTTATTTATTGATTGTTCAATACCTGACAAGGCCGGAGATGAAATATCTGCATACATCTTATAAGAGCATAATACATTATGTATAATATCAGTTAAAATAAGTGCTTCAACATAGTTAACATTGCTGGAGGTATGCACAAATATTGATAGATGTCTTGTAATGCACTATTGAGGAACCTGCGACCCAAGTTTTTCATTCAGTGCAGAACTACACCATAGTTGTGTAGGCCTATATGATCTGTCAATAAACCTTAGAAAATCTTGAAATCTTGAACGGGATGTGCAAAATAGTCATTATATACAGTCTTTAATTAACTATTAGTAGAGAATAACGAGTAATGAATATACTTTATAGGGATCCTATTAATATCTAATAATAAAAATAATGAAATTCAATAACATGCTTTAACCACCAGGTGTCTCTTTATATCATCTGTGCACCTTTATGGTGTAAATACAGCCTATCTACCAATTGGATCAAATATAAAAGTGAGCCGAATTAGTGTTGATACGGCAAAGAGACGTATTGTGTGAAAAGAAATGTAAGATGTTGTTTAATGGCTGATATATTTATGATCCACGTCACGTTTTCAGTTCCTCATGTTTGTCTTCTCATCAGGGCTCTATAAATACAGAACTACGGCAGATATGTAATATTTAATGCAGCCGAACCGTGTATTACAATGCCGTTATGTGATGACTTTCAAAGAGAAAAGCAAGCACACTCGGAATAAGGTATTATTTTATTTTCTTTAAACGTTTTCGGTCTGTTTCCGGTATTTGTTAATGACGATGTGCTGTGAGATGTGAGACTGGAATTGCACAGGGGGAAATAACGTATCTTTAGATGCGGATTTTGTTAACTAATATGTTTGCGCTGTGGACCAACACTATACATTGACGGGGAAGGGGGTAGCAATAAAGATAACACCATTAAACAGTTACACAACATAACAGAAATAATATCGATAGCAGCGTCCCTAGCAACCACCTTGGTAACAATGAAAACGTTGGACGCAATTTCCTGAAGTAATCTTCGTAATAACTAGCAAACTAAAGATCATGTACATCCACTGCACACATAATCTGAAATAACAACTCATATTTCTCGCATCAAATGATATCAAAACGCATTTTAATAGCCAAACTAACTTTAAAATAGGCATTTTACACCCAGAATAAAACGAAGTTCGGCCATGTTTTCTTTTTCTGCAGGGAGAAATGATAGCTGGGGATTCTGGGTAGTGTAGTGTCTTCTGCCATCATTTACTCCGAAAAAAGATTTGTTTCTCCGAATCGAAGGGGAAAAATACAAAAGCATTGCACACAATTTAAACCAATCAATGTTGTGTAATTAACAAGGATAATCTGGTGTTTTTTAGTCGATGAGTAGTGCAGATATCACTGTAAAATCAATCGTCAGTAAGGGGAATATTTACTTCCGGGTGTACAATTCTCCGCTATCCAATGAGAATGGACGCTCACATTGCCTTTAAGGGCAGTCGACACAAATGAATGCCGTGCTTCCATGAGCGTCCATAGAAGCACATGGACATCCCGGAAAGCTGAAAATGGACGCTAAGGCCCCCCCCCTTGCGTTGAAAATGGACGCTAAGGCCCCCCCCCCTTGCGTTGGAAAAAGCCGGCAGGGGACTTGACATAACGTCAACATAGGCCGACCTGGGAGTGAGGATGTGTTGAACGTTCACAAGGTGAGTCGGAAACAGGCTTCTCGTTATTAGGCTTTAATAACATATGTTCTTTACAGATGATCACAGGTACATGTCACTTCGTGGGTTCTACCTCACTCTAACCTAACTCCTACCCCTACACATATATATATATATATATATAGCAGTGTCTACGTCACAACTCCCCGCCCTCCACCGTCCGCTCCCCCAACCACAGGCCCGCACCTCAACCAGCATCACTGTGCAGCTCTATGATTGGCAGAGAGACGGGGGATGCCTGAGTGACACCCTCAGCATCCTATACAGGGTCGCTACACACATATGCCATTTCGATTTGCAGGCAACCTCTTGGAGGCCAGAAAAAAGTTCTGAAGGGCCTGATTCGGCCCGTGGGCCGCTAGTTGAATAGGCCTGCTGTAGGCTATGCAGAAGTATTATTTTAAGCAAGACATTATGTTGACGAAACACTCAACTCAAATGTAATTAAAGTCAGATCCACTCGTGTCTTAGATGGGGCAGTGATATCATAAAACTGTTACGCTTTCAAACACTCGGTTTATTTATTTTTTAACCAGTTGTTCTGTGTTCACCTTGCAGGTGGCTTGTATCCTGGATTATTATGTTTAAGTCATGGATGACTAATATTAGACAAATATGAACATTAAAGTTCATATTTGTCTAATATTAGTTTACTTTTCATTAATGAAGTATGATGCTTGCTGCGCTGTCAGTACACTTGTCCCTGTTTGTGATTGGTCAAATGTTGCTAACCCCACCCCTTTCACGTGAACGCGCTCTCAGCTGGTGAGAGAAGCCCTGGCTTGATTTACCGAGTTGAATTTAACCTTTATATATACAGTCTATGATATTAATCAGCGTCGAGATCTCGTTTGTTAGGGTTAGTTTAGATAACTCAAACATATCCAGGGTTTGAACTGGCTTCGTAGTACAGGGCACAGGTGGCTGCATAGCAGTGCTAATGTCAAAGACACAAACATTATACTACATTATATTTTTATTTTACCAGGATGCAGTGACACAAATATTTGGGAAGGCTTAGCCTTCCCTAGCCTACAGCACCCGCCGCCCCTGTGTTTAGGCCATGTTGAGATCAAATGAGTCAATCAAATAAGTGTATCAATTCCACCGCAATACCCCGCGAAATCGCGCGCAATGCATTTCTTTTTGGAAGAAGACAGCCGCAAGGAAGGCAGCTCTGTCACTCAGCTCGGATCGGTAAGTATGGATGGCTGGAATACATTAGAATATTAGTTAATGCATAACCATATGTAGTATACGGCATTGAAAGTCACCAACATAAGTTAATGAACTGTCATGAAGTTATTTGCTCTCGTGCTGTTGAATTACCGTGTGCTACGTTTACTCGAAAATGTCAGCCCCAACAGTGACGTTAGTCAGTCGGGTGTGGCCCGCTGCAAGGTGTGTTGGTTCGTAGCTACTTAATGCTATCTGTTAATTTAGCCATTGTTAGCTAACGTAGCATTAGGATTAATATTAGCTTTCAAACGAAAGCTTTTGGTCAACGAGCAGTACGAGTTTACATTACTGTCGTTAAGAGGCTGGGGCGCTCACGTTTTAACCAAGCCACGCTCCAAAGTTATGCTAAATGTTAGCAAGGGAAAAACGGCCATGCTTTTTAATGTCAATGCTGTTTTTGCCGTCAGACGACCGTAGTGCCTCCGCTGTGGCTCAAGTTCTGTGGTGAGTATGTATTTTATCTGTAAATAACAGGATTAGAAGTGTGGGTATTGTTTAACAGAATTATGATACCAGTAGGCTACCCTTAAAACCTGTTAAAGGGAAATGGAAACACTTTTCAAACTGCTTTCCATGCGACAATATTCCCATTAGGAAATGTATTTATCTAGTCTATTTCCAATGTAAACGATCGAGATACGCGAATTTACTTTTTGAAATACGTGCCTAATGACCATGGGCGCTTCCATTGCTCCGGGACTTTCCCAGTGACGTCACTGATTGGGTACGGCTTCCTGGGCCAAAGCTCAATAACAAACAACATGGCGTGCAATGCACCAGTAGTTTACATTACAAGAAAACGGTCGTCGTCAGGAGTTTATTGTATTGCCCCAGGCTGCACAAATGGATTTTATACAAAGAAGGAAGAAGTACATTTCCATAGGCTGCCACTAAAGGATGAGAAGCTGCTCAAAGTCCAGTCTGGATGCCTGGTTCAATACAAAACATTGGATTTGAAGCCAGGATCTGTTCCCACAATATTCGATTTCTCAACGTATGCAGTCGGGAACACCGACCGTCCCAGCACGTCGGCCGCGCAAGACAATGACAGTGTCAACAAACGTGAAGTTGGAGCCACCAAACGAGTTGCTTCAGCTGCCGAGAGAGAGGTAAATATTGCAGCACTACCAGATTACTAGCTCACACATGTATTTACTGACACAGTGTGACCTTATTAATTAACGCAATCGCGTCCAAACTAAATGGTAGCTATTATTATGACGCACAATAGAGAATTGGGGGTGTTCTATAGCTCAACTAATTAAACTGGCATACACACGCTCATCTGTCGAAAACAGCCCTAAAAGGGCTAGTATTGCTATTGATGGATGGTATTGCAGGACCCAGAGCGCACGGAGCACAGAGCGGACAGCAGATAACGGAATTGCAGTTGTATTGCTTATAGATTATCAGAACATTTCAAAGGGGACACAGCCCCATTGGATATTAACCTATGGATTAACTACATCATCGTTTTTATCGTTGTAATGCCATTGAAGACCAGTTTAGACCAGACAATGAGGAAGGTAAACCGTTAGCCTGGCGTATGTTAGTACCTAGCGCCACTTGTTTTGATGTACGTTTTTGTGGATAACCTCGCGAGTTTGTATCTTCCAGTGTTGAGGTGGGCACCGTTAGATTCTGTGTCTCCTTGCGATCATAAACGATGTGTTGGATGTGCGGCTAGGATAAGTAATAAGGGAGCTATCGGTGCAGTAATAGGTTAGCATTTTCGCTCGGGGCTAATTCAGAGGCTCACTGTTAGCATTGTGTTTTTTTAATTTTTTTTATTCCAGATCGTATGCCACTCTATTCGACCGAATCGGTTCATAAGCATAGGCCATGGGATGCCTGGTAACTGTAGATGCTTCCACATCAATGTCATCTCCCGACGAATAGTCAAATTCATCGTTCAAAACGTCGATCTCATTGCAAAATTCCTCCATCGCTGCCATATCTGCTACGTTGTGTTGACTTTCGGTGGAGCGAAAACACAGCCAGTGACGTCACCATTTGGGACTCCCCTAATGGCGGCGGCCTGGTCCCGGAATTCCCCACCCGGCCGGCAGATAATTAATTTTCTTTTGGCGAGTAATATCATATACAATAAATATTACGATCAATATCCATTGTAAAATGAATAAACTACCGGAATATTATAACTGTAATTGGTGTTTCCTTTCCCCTTTAAGCCCGATTGCCCCCATCGCGGCGGTGCAGATGCAACATCTTACAAGAAACAGTGTCTGAGGGCTTCTTAACATTTAACAAACTATGAATATGTAATACCCAGTTATCGGGAAGAAACTCGGCTAACTGACAATATTAACCATTTTTACCTAAACTAAACAGAATTCCAACACCATCCCTAAATCACCACTTAGCGAAACGTGCTAACGGGGCTAACGGCTACTTAGGGGCTAACGGCTTAGCATGGTTAGCAGTCCGGTGCGTCAGCTTTAGGGCATGTATATGAAGCATGTGTGTGCGTCATTCTAGGTGATACAGATAGGCTATATCAGGGGTGGGCAACTTTGATGGTGGTGGGAGTAGCATGAAGCTGCAGCGTCGGAGACAGCACCTGTAGAACCGCACACACAGGTCCTGCTCACGGCGGCACGTGACGGAGCACGTTCACATGAATGTTAACGTCAACGCAGAGAATGTGAGTAATGTGAAGTGCTTTTACAGTTTTATTTGTTTAACATTAATAACAATTCCGGTGTCTTGAAATGAAGTGTGATTAGCTAACATTAACTATGATAGTGTTAAGGCAATACAAACAAACATCTGTTTGCTTGTGATAGCTTCTAACCGTATTAAAGTCTCTAAAAACAACTATTCGTTAGCTATAGCTTTCGGCAAAAGCATTACCAAAAGCATTAGCTTCGTTAGCATATTTGATCATTTGTTTAATGAAACTAGCGTGATTTTGGCAAGCCCAACTAGGTGTCATAGTTGAGTAATTGAATCACTAATTACAGTAAGAGTGTGAGTAATGTGAATCATGTTTTTTTTTTTGTTTTTTTTAAAGTTAACAACTATTCTGTTGTATTGAACAGCCATACAAGCAACAAGTGCTAAATGTAATCTGTTAGCCTATGATGACTCGCTGCAAAACCAACTGTTAACCATTTTGTTTATTTGTTTAATGAAACTGTATGTTATGGTTGTTATTTGACAGAGGCTTTTATCCAAAGTGACTCACAAAAAACATATAATAACCATAATTAACATTAGAATTTCAATACAAATAGTTACATAGTCAATTACATTACCTATTACATTTTTAACAGGGTAATTACTCGTCTGTAACCTACTACATTTAAAAAAAGTAAACTTCCCAACCCTAATGATTAATTATAGTCAGCTAATTAATTAAACTTCAACGGATGACAAAAGCATGTCAATATGTCCACTACATTAAATCAGCAGTAGCCTAAGTTCTGTCTTCAGTGTAAATGCTTCTTTAATAGTCATTGTATTACAATTTGAATTCATTGTAAATAATCTTTACTGTGCTGACTGCCTGTTTACCGTTTATCAGACAGTGTCAAGAAAAAGGCTCAGCCTCTGGCTATGGGGGATGGAAGACTAGTCTCAAATACAAGTTGTGTTGTACACATCTCCGGAAAGTGGGATGTCCTGAAGTATGTGTAAATACTTTGAAACATAAACCTGAAGGCAAACGTTCTCCTGCCTTTAAAGTCAAGAAACCAAAGAGGGGTGAAGTGGCCTACTGCCTTGACTTTCCACTTGGAGAATGCGCCCAGTCCTTGGAGAAGATGAGGGTTCAGATTGCAAGAAGCGTAATAACAGAGAGACAGTTAGGGCTAAAATGGAGAGAACATTTGCATTGAGAAGACAATAAGTCATTAGTGATGTTCCCATGACCAGTGATGTACAAGAGAGATGGCCAGCTCTCTTTGATGTAATGGAGGCGAGTAAAAAAATAATGGTGTAACTTTTTGTGCTGTAGATGGTATATGCGACTGTTAGAGTAATGCTTGGCCCCATTAGGATGTTGTTCAGAAGTAGGTGCAAATGAATGCTGGATGTTGAAAAGCTGATGCGTCACTGCATTGCTGGCTCAAATGTGTAAGAAGAAGGTGAAGTAGTAGAACTATTTGGAAAAGTGGGAACATGATTGAAGCAGATGAGTAGTGTTATGGAAATCTAGGACCCAACACGGCTGGAGAGTACAAGTCAAAGTGATCAAAACAAATAAATGGAGAATCAGACGGAGCTTGTCTTTCTAGTTATTTATTTGAAGCTTCAAATACATGATACAATAATAAATAGACACATGTCTGACGGAGCATAGAATAGTCTGCCAGAGTGTGCCCAGTACAATGAAAAAGCAGAGGTTATATAGGAAATGAGTGGGAACGTGAGAAATCTGTGTTCACACAGTCACATTGTTATTAGACACTTGGCCTTGAGCGGGAGATAGCATAACGGTTCTCAGAGTAGGGAAGTTCTGGTGTGACTGTGTATGAGTCTCCCAGTAGCCAAAGCAGCTCTGTGGCCTTGAAGCGCCTGGGAATAAACCCAAAGTAGAGAAGAAGAAGAAAACAGCACATGACATTTACGAGAAGCATTTGGTTTAAGCATATAAGGATATAATAAAAATGTCCACTACAGTAGGGCTTGAGCTTAAGGATGTCCGTCGTCCCGGGGCCAAAAAAAATAGGATCGAGGAGGACAATTAATTTAGGGAGGAATTTGGGCCTAGAGTTAAAATAAAAATACCGTGATGACGTCACAAATTAAAATGACTGCAAGTTTTGTGTAGCACAAGTTCTTATTATACCTCCTTGACAACAGAAACACACAGCCCATACTGCTGGTGTTATGTCCCTACTGGTTTTCAGACTAACTGGTTTCCATATGTTGTGTTTACCGAACGCAGCAGTTGTGTTCTGCCTCTGTCACCAGATTCGTCACACATTCACAAACATATTATTGGCGATTTTCCACATCTCGTATCTACTGTGGTGAATATGATTGTATAAGTTAGCACTACATCAAAGCCGCCTAAAAAAAAAGAAGCGAAGTTTGTCGAAAATATATCTTTTGCAAGATCGCGTTGTTGGAGTCTACCGGACCAGGTCCGTCCTCCGCGCAGATCGTTTGGATACGGCCAGAGCGGGGTCGCCGTCCGGATCCGCCGATGACCGTTCTTAGTTCTGAGGGAAAAGGAATTGTGTCCTTCGACACTATTCTCTGTTAGCTGTACAAAAACTAGACTTTGCACTCCAATGGATTGTTTCTTCAAATAAGCACTTTATTACACAGTTCAACAAAAACACATCAATCTGATACTATACCACAAAGCGCCTTGGACTCCTTCTTGAGTTCTCACCGTGACAAGCTCGTCAGTGTAAGATCCCAGTTGAAGAGAGCCCCGAATCCTGAATACATCTTGTTCTTTATAGTATTTGCTGTGAAGCCCCCACCTTTGGTGCTCTCTCTTGCTGTAATCTGCCTTTTCTGCCCAGCAACACCCAGTTTTAGTCAGGGCCAGGGCCCTACTCCCTCTTCCTAATTTCGATGTGTCTTTATTACCTGCTTTATCTGGTTTTCGCTCACAAGACAGTTGCGCCTTTTGAAGGTCAGGGCCACACATACTCGTAACATGGTGTTCTAGTCCTTGAAGATAACAGGATGTAGCCGGCCAACTGCTGAGGCTTCTCAGCAGTAAACTTTAACACAGTACTTTTCCACTCAGACAGCTCAATGTTTTTAGCGTTTCCATGATAGGATTTACTATATCTTATATTCACTGTTACTTTTGCCTTATTTGTATCCTTCAATCCCCCTTTTGCCCCATTCTAATGATTGGGGCAACAAAACAACGCTATTGTTTATGTACATTTATGTCAGCTGTTTTAGGCTTCTGTCTCTCTTTCCCACATTATGCCATACTGTGGTAATGGTGGTGCTGTCGGGAAAGTGTCCATTGCTGCCGCTTCTTCTTCGCCTTCCTCAATGTCTGGGTTGTTTTCTAAGGATAGCAAGGCGAGTTGTTGGCCCAGGGGAGTAGAAGGTGCTATGGCGGTACTAATTATTTTGTCCACCATTGAGCGGATACATGGGATGCAGCAGCACCCGCACAAGGTCAAAATTGCTGCAAACACGGCCATTGATACCAATACTGAGGTGACCAGGGTTTTGTATTTACCGAACACTGACATCCATTCGTCCCATTTACCGTCGATACCAGATTGATCTTTCATGCGGGAGTTGAGGGTTTTCAGACCGTCCAGTGCTATTTGTAGAGTGCCATCTGCAGCGGTGTTGTTGGGAATGAAGGTGCAGCATTGCTCTCCGAACATTGCACATACTCCGCCTTTTTCTGCTAGGAGCATGTCTAGGGCCATTCTGTTTTGATAGGCCATGAGTGATGTGGCTTTCAATTGCTCACTAACTGCCTTGAGTCCGACATGTGTGAGGTTTCCTAGGCGTTGGACATTATAATGAACGTAATTGATGCGGTCTGAGTTTTTATTGATGACACACCAGGGGCAGATGACGGATGTGAAGCCGTCCGCTACTTGATCGGCTATTTTGTAGTCACTTGGTACGCCCCGTGGTACCCCTATTGCGTCTATGTACGTTGGATCTGGGTCAATCATGGCTTCGCGTTTGACTCTGTTCGTAGTATGATAGGGGTATTGTTCTGCCAGGTTTGTTATGTCCCCTACTTTTAATTTGTAGGTTTTCACTGGTAGAAGCAAAGTGACCAGTGCACATAGACCACTGGCATTATATGGGACGCGATCGTGGAGTTGGTTGCCACCGCAGTGGAACCATATGTCTGCTCGGATTACACCACGTCCAGGTGTAGTAGGTGTCACTATGTGGTCGCAGAGAGTTTTGTTGAACCCCCCAGTGTTTCTGATTGTGGTGTTGAAACAGGTGTAATTCAACCTCGGAACTTTTGCAAAGAATAAGGGCTTTTTTAATTCCGCGTTGGCTAAAGGGAAGTATACGTCGTATTTAGAGCAATTGTGTTGAGGGTTGTCTGTCCCCATTAATTCATTGGCACACATTGGTTCTACGTGGAGCAGGGGACTGGCTCCCATACAAACGAGGCAGTCATCGCCTGTGTCTAGCGCGGCTTGTTGTGCCATCAGTAACCAGTTGTTGCTGTTTGCTGAGTGTCCCGAGATTCCAGTTGCTGCTTGGAACTCTTGATCAGTTGTCCACTCCTTAGTGGAGTGGATCACCACCCCCTTTTGGACGGATACTATGTCAGATTGTGGTCTTTTAATGCGACTGGACATGCATACGTATACAGAGAAATCGGGGCTTGGCGATGTCTTGGGCCATAGATAAAAGGATGCGCAAGGGGGTTCATTTTTCTTGGTTTGGGGTACCCCCGTTAAGTCTAACTGTACTATGAGGATTTTGCTAGATGTACTCTTTGCCTTACTTTTTTCGCTGTTCCTGTTGACAATGAACTCCAATCCGCCCCTGTCTCTCCCACCAAGTCGGTCCACGCTCGACCATAGCTATATCTTTCATTGGGATCGCCTTTTCCGAACCAAAAGTCTAGCGTCATGTACCATTGGTATTTGTTTCCCCACGACCCTCCTTTTTGGTTGCGTTCGTTTGACAAACTGGTGTACGGGATGAGGGTAGTGGTGCTTGAGTCCGAGGGTAGGCAAAGTGTCAGCGAGATGTGTCTTAATGCATCTTTCTGGTTACATTGGGTGAAATTTGCCGTATCTACTGTGCCGGCCACATTGCGGACGTGTCTAGTTAGGCTGTTTTTTGGAGGAGAAAAGGTATCTTGTGTAGTTTCATTTTGTGGGGAATTTGGATTATTACTTTGGTCAATGATTTGCCTCCCCCTTTCACCCACTATGATAATGATTATTCCAACAATGATGAAAAAACAAAGTGTTAAGGCCAAGCAATAGAGGTGTTGGTTAGGTCCTGAGTTCTTCTTCATCTTCGTTTTTCTTGTAAAAGTTCTTTGGTGTATCAGTGTAGGTGAGTGTCTCTTGTGTGGTGTGTGTATGTGATGCGTGTGGTGTACCGCCTACTTTGGGGGAGCGGTCCCTTGTTGTGCCTCCTCGCCGGCTGTTATCTCCTGGGCTGCCGTTGGTTCTCCTGTTGTCTCCTCCTCCTCGGAAGTGGAGTCGATGTCCACACTTGGGGGTTGGGGGGCTTCGGTTGTTTGCCTGATGTTCAGTTGGCCTAGGTCCTGGATGGTGTCAGCGAGGGTCCTGGTAGGTGCTGGTGCTTCCACACACCTGCTCCAGTGGTACCACGTGTCTCCTTTTCCGTCTACTCTGACTGCATGATCTGTTCGCTGGGTTACCTTGAGTGGTTCAGAGAACCTTGGAGCACACCACTTGGGTTTGATCGTCTTCAGGCGGACGTATTCAGCGTCCCTGCTGCCCTCAGCTTCCTCTGTGTGTCCTTTGGCTCTGGCTGCTGTGGATTCGTCCGCGAACTCTGCAACGAGGCATTTTAGTTGTTTATAGTAGGCCTGGTGCCCCACTTTGTCATACAGTTCCTTTGAAACCGTGGCTCCCGCCCCTGGGCCTGGAAACTGGTGCCCATGAGTCATTCATATGGAGTGAACCCAGTGGTCCTGCAAATGGAACTCCTGATAGCCAATAGGGCGAGAGGTAGTGCCTCCAACCATGTCATTCCTGTTTCTTCCATCGCCTTTGCTAGTTTCTGTTTTAGATTTAAGTTCATTCTCTCAACCTTTCCCTGTGATTGTGGATGATACACTGCTCCAAATCTGTGGGTTAGCCCAAGAGAGGCTTCCACCACCGCTAAATCGTGATTTTTGAAGTGGCTGCCATTGTCACTGCGAATCTTTTTGGGGAACCCGTGTCTTGGAATGTAGGTTTGTACCAGGAAGTTGATTACAGACTGGCTGTCTTCTTTTGCACAGGGGATGGCTTCTGGCCACCCTGTGTAGGCATCCACAACCATGAGTATGTACCTCTTTCCCCTGTGTCTGTCTATCATGTCTGTATAGTCTATGACTATCTCCTCCCCTGCCATTGTTACTGCAGGAAACTTTCCCTCATGTGGTTTGATGGTTGCCCTCACATTGTAGCGTCCACAAATACTGCATTCTTCAAGATGATTGGCTATTAAATCTGGTAGGTAAGGGTGCCACCAATGGGTCAGGGCCCTAACCATTTGGTTCTTTCCTACGTGTGCCATTGAGTGTGCTTCCTTCATCATAGCTCTTACCCACCCTGGTGGGATCACTGGCCTCCCGTCTGGGGAGTACCAAATGTCATTTGCTCCCTTTCTTGCCCCTTTGTTTCTCCAGGCCGTTAGTTCTTGCGGGGAAGCTTTAGATTGTTCTTTAGCCAACTCCTCATCTGTTCTGGCTTCTAGTATTCCTTCTTGGGGAGCCCGTACAACCATTTGTGAGAATGTGGCTTCGTATCCGGCTGCCTGCTTGGCGGCCAGATCGGCGGCATTGTTTCCATCGGTTAGGTACCCTGTGGTTTTGGAGTGTCCTTTGCATTTGATTACAGCTACTCTGTTGGGTTTCATGATAGCCTCCTCTAACGCCTTGATTTCGTGATAGTGTTTCACTGGTGTTCCTGTACTAGTTACGAATCCTGCCCTGAGCCATCTTTTTAGGTCGTGGTGCACTACCCCGTGTACGTATGCTGAGTCTGTGTACACATTGATGTCTTGATCTATTCCTTGGTTCAAAGCGGCGATTACGCCCTTTAGTTCAGCTAGTTGAGCTGACACTTTTCCTTTGATGGGGGAGCAGTCAATGTTTTCAAAAAGTCCTGTCTCATTACTTCGTCCTACCACAGCGTAGGCCCCTTTTAGGCCGTCCTGTGGGTGTCTGTAACAACATCCGTCAGTGAACATGTCTCTTGCCCCTGTTACTGGCGTTTCCTGCATGTCTGGGCGTATTTTTACATCCTGCACTACTTTTTCCTCACACCTGTGTGGGACTCCTTCTCCTGGTAAGTAGTCTGCCATGTTGGTGCCTTCATGTGTGTAGGTTATGTGTGGCTGTGTCAGAGACTTTTCTAACCTGGTCTGTCTTGCTGATGTCATGGTGAAGGCCGCTGAGTTGACTAGGGCTACAATGCTATGGCTTGTGAGCACTGTGAGTGGGTGTCTCATCACTATGTGTTGGATTTTCCTTAGTACTCTAGCCACTCCAGCTGCATGTCTGATGCATGGGGGTTCTTTTGCCTCTGCTGCATCTAGTGCTACGCTAGCATACAGCAAAAAAATTCTGCCTGGACTCTGATCCCCCTTTTTCTGGAAAAGTACGCCGTTTACGGTGTTTTCTTTTTCAGAAACATCCAAGAAGAAGGGGTATTGATAGTCTGCTGAGGCCAGTGCGCATACTGTAGACATATCTTGCTTGAGAGTTATGAAAGCGTGTTCTGAGTCTGAGTCCCATTCTAGTTTGGCAGTCATGTTCCTATGCCCTTTCTCGTTTATCAGTGCTCTGAGTGGTGCTGTGCGTAGTTTGTAGTCCGCTAAATACATACTGGAGTACCCACACAGGCCCAAAAAAGAGAGCATGTCTTTGACCAGTATTGGTTTTGGGTGGGCCAGTATTGAGTCCTGGTGGGTGGTGGACATTGCGGTGCCGTCTTCAGACAGCACTCTCCCTAAAAAGGTAACCTCCTTTCTGGCACATTGGATCTTTGCTTTGGATGCTTTGAACCCTCTCTCGGCCAGTCGTGTTAGAACGGCTTGTGTGGCTTTTAGGCAGGAGTCTGCGTCAGGGCTGGCTAAGAGTAGGTCGTCTACATACTGTACCAGGATGGTGTCTTTGGGTAGGTCTAAGTCTTGTAGCTGTTCCCTTAACACTTTGTTAAATATTCCTGGGGACAGGTTGAATCCTTGTGGTAGTCTTGTGTACTGAAACCTGTGCCCTTTGTGAACGAATGAGAAGATGTGTCTTAGGTCTGTTGCCAGGGGAATGCAGAAAAATGCATTAGCTAAATCTATGACTGTGAAATGTCGGTGTCCTGGACCAATCTGGGCTATTGCCACATGTGGGTTTGGTACCGGAATGGGAGGTGTCGTGATTCTAGAGTTTATGCGTCTTAGGTCATGGGCCATTCGGTATGTCTTACCCCCTGCCTTCTTTACTGGGAGTATGGGAGTGTTCCACTGTAAGTCTGTTGAGTCTTCCAATACCCCTGATTTATTAGTCCGTCTATGGTTTCATCAATACCCTCTTTCGCCGCTTGGGCCATAGGGTATTGGGGGGCGTAAACTGGTGGGTCAGCTGTGTATTGGAATCGCACTGGTTCGGCCAGGATGCAATGTCCTACGTCGTATGGATCTTTTGACCAAAGATGTCCTGGTAGTTTATCAAACATGCTCTGTGTGTCGGGGTGGTCCTGTTTATCCATGTGGTGGTCTCTGACCACCGGGACTTCCTCATAGTTAATGCCTTCCTCTGATGAGTGTGAGATAGCATGTGCTTTGAGTGAGGGTGAGTATTCGACCTGTGGGATGTCTGTAGGTATCCAGTCTGTGGCTGTTTGGGCCTTTTTTACAAAGGGGCCCAATGATCTTGCTTCTGAGGCGGGGCCTAACAATAGGGTTATGTGGGGAACCGACTCTGGTCCCATTCTGTACCAGTAGTCTTGATCAAGGTCGAGGAATACTTCCGCTGCCACCCCTACTTCTGATATGAAAATTCTCCCTGTGCATACCCCATCAGTTTGGTCATACTTTTTGTCATCCCATTCTTCAGCAAACGTTTCGTCAAATGGTGAGCGAGAGTAGAAGAAGGTGACATGGGGAGGGTCTTTTGGGGGGCTGTAGGGATGTATGGCCTGTATCCAAGGTTTCCAAAGGGAGAACTTCCCATATAACGAATCTCTGGCCTTAGCCTCTTCCAGAGGGCGGGTCAGCAGACCCCAATATATGGTTGTTTCTTGGAAGGCCGCTGGACTACAGGATTGTGCTAACAACATCTGGGAATGCGATGATATGGTTGCAGAACAGTTATAGAATGCACCATTGGGGAATGTGACTTTCAATCCGTCAGGGGAGCACAAGATGGAGGCATTTGCTTTTATGAGGATGTCTCTTCCTAACAGGTTAGCTGGGCACTGGGGTGAGAGGAGGTATGGGTGTTGGAATGTCTGACCAGCGATGCTAGATGGGAGTTTATGGGTAAGCGGAAGTTGTTCTATTTGTCCTGAAAACCCTACTACTGCCACTGTGTTGTGTGACGCCTGTGACTGGTACTTAGGGTCTTTTAGGGTAGAATACCTGGCCCCTGAATCCACCAAGAAAGGCAGTTGTTTGTCTAACACTGTGACAGGTATGAGTGGCTCCGCTAGGCCTCTCATAGTGGGGGTTCCTAGGACTCCCTATGTCATGTACTGGTCCTGGTCGTACTCATAATCTCCGAATACGGGACACTGTTGGGGCGGAGAGTCACTTCTTATCTTCCACTGGATTCTACTCCTTTAATTTCCCAGGGAAGGTTTCACACAAACTATTCTTTCTCAAACAATCAAACATTGTACACAGATATATTAGTATCAAACATTGGCACCTGTCCTTGAAAAGGACAGGTGTGTGCGTTTGGTAAAGAGGAAGTGTGTGTGTTGATATCTTGGTGTGTGTGTGTGTGTGTGTGTGTGTGTGTGTGTGTGTGTGTGTGTGTGTGTGTGTGTGTGTGTGTGTGTGTGTGTGTGTGTGTGTGTGTGTGTGTGTGTGTGTGGGTGTGTGTGTGTGTGTGTGTGTGTGTGTGTGTGTGTGTGTTGTGTGTGTGTGTGTGTGTGTGTGTGTGTGTGTGTGTGTGTGTGTGTGTGTGTGTGTGTGTGTGTGTGTGTGTGTGTGTGTGTGTGTGTGTGTGTGTGTGTGTGTGTGTGTGTTGGTCGGTATTGTGTGTGGGTGGGTGGGTATCTTGGTCAGGTATTGTGTGTGTCTGGGAAAGTGTATGTAAGAAGGTTTATATATATATATATAGGATTACTTAAAAACAGTCCCAAATAATACATGTTCACTTCAATACAGTTCAAGATAATACCTGTTTACTTTAATAGAGTTTAGAACAATATCTGTTTGCTTTAATCCATTTTTTGATCTCACCTTCAGAAATCAACTTATACAGTACACAGCATTTGGAACATAACCACTGTCATTCTTTTCTACTGTCTGTTCCCCAACATTTATATAAATCCATCAGTCGCTGGGATTTAGGGCACTTTAAACCTTTAGGAACAGTCCACCATAACAACTTCTTATGACAGTGGAGGGAGACCAAAATATGTTAAAAAATGGTCCTTGTCGGCTGATTGGATTTATATAAACATGTCAAACATGTCACCGGTCCCTCCTGGGGGTCCTGGTGTTTTTACCGCCCTGTCCATCCTACTTTCATGGGTTTATGTCTGGTCAGTCTCTCCTCCACATTGTCTTGTCCCTTTTTAAACATTTCTGTTGGACTTTTTCCCCCTAATAGACGACCTAGACTATCCACCTCTTTCTCCCGGAAGGCTTTCAGCAGTCCGCTGTCTGTCATGTCTCGGTACACTCTGGCTACCCTACCTTCCCATTTTTTATGATCCTTTTCTTTCATTCCTTTCTTCCCTTCGTCTACCCATGTCATCCATACCGCCAGCCGGGTTTCTGGGATTACAATTCCCTCCTTTTTCTGTCTTTCAAATTCACTTTCCATTTTCTTTTTTCTTGGCTGCTCTTTTTTCCTTTTTTTTTTGTGATCCTTTTTCTCAACTTCCTTTTGTCCTTCTTCTACCCATCCTTTCCAAACCTCGCGGCGCACATCTGGGATTTTGAAGCCTAGTGCTTCTTCTCTTGCAAATTCGCCTTCCATTTTCTACTTTTCCTTATCTTTCTTTATTAGATTCTCTGGTTGCTGGCGTCTTTTGCTAGTCTTCTACCTTTTCTTAGATACTAGGGCCTCGCCTAGTTTTACACTGTGCTATGGCTACTGGTACGGCGACCAGTTTTACACCTTCCTTAGATACTAGGGCCTTGCCTAGTTTTACACTGTACTATGGCTACTGGTACGGCGACCAGTTTTACACCTTCCCTTAGATACTAGGGCCTCGCCTAGTTTTACACTGTACTATGGCTACTGGTACGGCGACCAGTTTTACACCTTCCCTTAGATACTAGGGCCTCGCCTAGTTTTACACTGTACTATGGCTACTGGTACGGCGACCAGTTTTACACCTCCCTTTGGACCGCGGCGGATCCTCATAAATTACGGGTTTCACCCGCTTCTCACCACAGATTTGTTTATGCCCTTGTTGATCTATTTAGTGCACACAATTTTATTTACGTTTTATCTTTACTTTTTAGCTGAGACAATTATTTCTGCCATTTTCACACAATCCTAAAATGTAGTGGTATTTCAAACACATCTATTTGTTGTAACAGGCAGATGCTTACCTTGATTCTGAGTTACCCGGGTTTTTGATTGTGTGAGATGGTTTCTTGTAAAAGCCGTAAACTCAATGTTTTTTGGTGTCCTCTCAGAAGGTCAGCGGTGTCCAGACTACCCGCTCTAGACCATCACGTCGGGGTCACCAAGCTGTTGGAGTCTACCGGACTAGGTCCGTCCTCCGCGCAGATCGTTTGGATATGGCCAGAGCGGGGTCGCCGTCCGGATCCGCCGATGACCGTTCTTAGTTCTGAGGGAAAAGGAATTGTGTCCTTCGACACTATTCTCTGTTAGCTGTACAAAAACTAGACTTTGCACTCCAATGGATTGTTTCTTCAAATAAGCACTTTATTACACAGTTCAACAAAAACACATCAATCTGATACTATACCACAAAGCGCCTTGGACTCCTTCTTGAGTTCTCACCGTGACAAGCTCGTCAGTGTAAGATCCCAGTTGAAGAGAGCCCCGAATCCTGAATACATCTTGTTCTTTATAGTATTTGCTGTGAAGCCCTCACCTTTGGTGCTCTCTCTTGCTGTAATCTGCCTTTTCTGCCCAGCAACGAAGAAAATAAATACATCTATTACTAGCTACCCGACATATTAATAATATTTTATGCCATTGTTTATTTTTCACTTTGTTCTGACATCTTGCTGCGAGAAGAGTAAAGAGGAGATAGTCTGTGTGACTTACTTTAAATTGTGGGTAACGGTAGATAGCTCCCATTGTTCTGTGACCTGTCAGTCATCAGATCGGGGGTCATATTTCATTATGTGTTCATTGTTATCTGAAGTTGTAACCATGGATGTATAAAGAAGAGTTCTACCGCAAAGTTATTCTCCGTGGGGACTTCCGGCAACAATCTTGATTCTGATTTGCCAGAAGACTCGAAAAACATCAGCAAAGATATTTTATTGAGAAGATGATCACTATGTGACAGAAGTTTTCAAAACCGTTTATGGTCTCCGGTACTTCCAGTCCAACCCCGACTGCATGCACAGCGTTAGAAAATCGGGCCTTCAAAAATAAAAGTTTGAGTTCCCCCCCCCCCAAAAAAAATGGGCTCAAGACATGGCTGCCATGATGACAGTAAGAACTTTTTAACTGTGTGTGTGTGTGTGTGTGTGTGTGTGTGTGTGTGTGTGTGTGTGTGTGTGTGTGTGTGTGTGTGTGTGTGTGTGTGTGTGTGTGTGTGTGTGTGTGTGTGTGTGTGTGTGTGTGTGTGTGTGTGTGTGTGTGTGTGTGTGTGTGTGTGTGTGTGTGTGTGTGTGTGTGTGTGTATATAATTTCCTTTTCGGCATTAGGTCAGTCTAAAATCAATTACAATGGTAAATTATCCCAAAATGTGACTACTCCATAGGTTCAATTTGAGTTAAAATGTCCCTATATTCTTTGTTTTAATCCTTAAGGAAGACATCGATGCTGGCAGGGAGTGCCTCATTAAAGGACTCTGCATCTACCTCAACGAGGATCCTGAGGATCTGGTGAAGGAGTACATGGTGAGTGTGTGCTAAAGTAGTAGGCCACATTAAAAAAAAAAGTTAGTTTGAACATGTTTTTAAGAAAAAAATAGCCTCAGTTAAAAGAACCTCATTTGACCAGATATACCAGACCATATTACGGTTATGGTTAGAATTAGAATTAACATGGTCTATCAAGACTGAAAATTGTGATTTGTGTTTTTCTGATTGCAGAGACACATTCTAATGCAATAGTCTTAAGGACAGCTCTATCTTCAGGCTGCAGTATCCTCCACCTGTGGGCTTTATATTACATTACATAGGGTGTATTATGAATCAGGAGTAGGACCTAATGCTTTGCTCATTAGTTTCCAGAATTTGGTGTCATTGCATTTCACCTGTTTATTCTCTCCAACCTTCTCCTCTTTTGAAAAGTCTGATATAAGATAAGATGGACCTTTATTAATCCCCGTGGTAAAATTCAGTTGTACAAGCAGCAACAGGGTAAGCGTGAATAACAGGACAGCACAGATTCACACAGATTAATAAAATCAAAAATAAAATCAAGAAAAAAAAAAAATAATAATAAAAGATTATGAAATAGGAGATGAGTAAAGAGTAAAATAACTGTCAGCATATATACATATTTGGTCATATAAATTATGAAGTACGAAATGAGTTAAAGTGAAAATGGACATCTGTACATATAGTGACGTCTACAGTATCTACATATTTGGTCTACTACTAATATATTAACATGGGTTGTGGAAACGGTGTGTATTTATTTTCCAGTGATTTTTTTTTTTTTACATTATTGATATATATATATATATATATATATATATATATATATTTACCAATAATAATTACCATTCACCTGTGTTTATTCACTCAATTTAATCTACAATCTGTTAGCCAGGCTGGTGAAACCCACAGGTGAAAACAAACCAGGTCTTCTTCTTCGCAAGCAACTTTCTGGGTGCATTGTGCTAATTAGTGGAGTGCTACAGTGGAGTGTACCAGTATTGTCAAATTAGCAAATTGTGTCTTAATGAGGTCTGAATAAAATAAATCTTATCCTTAAAGAAATGATTTGTCATCCACCAGGACATGACTGAGGCCAACACACTACGTGAGGTAGAAGGAACAACAGTGGGGATCTATGTTGCCAGAGAGACTCCCAGCAATGACTATTATGATGTGGGAGTAATCCTCGAGGGTGTGGTGGTGCTTCACGATCTGGAGAGTGTGGCTCTTGCAGCTGCAATGCTGTTTGGTCTCATGTATGCCCTAAAGATGAATTACCCGTCGAAGCTACGCTACACCTTAGAAGTTCTTCAGAAGGTTATAATGGAGTTGGATGCATCTGACCTTTTAAGAAAGGCCCAAAACTTGAAAAGGAAAATGCACGAGTGAAGAGAGCTCACTGTTCCTGTAGTTGACTTAGATGCAGGTTTAGAGCTACAACGTTAAGGGATGTTCGCCAGCACATATACTACAGGGTTGCAAACGTGTCACCTTTCGGCGAAATTCGCCGTTTTGAATCCAAAATAGGTCGTTTGTGTGATTCATGTAGATCTGCAATAAAAATATTTTTGGGGTATGGGGGGGGGTCTGGGACCCGGAGTAATCTGCGGCCGCGAGCTGTTATGTGCCAGCATACACGCATTGTGTTCTTTTTTTATATATTATAATGAAGCGAGAGCTATGTGCTATGCTATGAGTCTTCCTGCCTGTCGGCTCTGCTCATGGATGTATAATAAGGCTCTGCTGCTCCGCGATGAGGGTCTTGCTTCAGCAGCTACATTACCTACGGATGCGTTCGTTAATATTAACTGTGTGGTCCGGAGTCACTGGCACAGACTGCACCGCTGGTGAACAGCTGTTAGAACAGGCTGTTCAGAGCAGAGCTCCCTGTCAGAGCGGCAGAGCGTGATGTGCACTGAGAAGTTCTTCTGTCGCAATATTATTTAATGAATCGTTGAGCTAGCTAACCAGCATACATTGTCACTGTCTGCTAACGTTAGCTTTAGGCTTCGTTTTCTAATAGTTTTTTTCATAGGCTATAAACAGGTGGTATAGATATTGTACTTGAGTAATAGAAGCACTCAGATATTGTACTAGAGTAAAAGTAGAAGTACTCAGATCTTGTACTTGAGTAAAAGTAGAAGTACTCAGGTCTTGTACTTGAGTA